>NC_083763.1:73434986-73454986 GCF_963514075.1 Conger conger | reverse complement strand
GTGTATCTCCCAGCAGGAAAAATTCCAGAAACGATGCTACTCATACGGGTGGGACGTGGGCACGGACTGAACCGTGTCCATGAAATATGCGAGTCAAAGGGAAGCCGATAAGGCCCTTGTCTAAAACAGATCCTCGGAGAGCGTGCAGTCCAGAAACCCCGGCAGCACGCCGTGCAGCATTATAGATATGTGTACGAAGGAAACACAATCATAATTCAAATTACGTTCCCCGACACACATAGTGGAAGTGACACCATCCATCACTGTTCGGTCTCCTGTTTTCATGCAGGTTATTTCCCCGGTAAATATTGCCGCATACTCTCGGAAACTTAATTTTTCATGCCTCCCCCGCCCCACCTTTTTATTTTTTTCTTTCTTCCAACTATGAAATTCTCCATCATTATTCAGCAGAAGGGCTCGTTGCCGTAGCCTCAGCTTGTAAGAGCATGCATGGTGAAGCAACACGCAGTCAGAGGAAGATATGTCGTGTGGATAGCCCTTCCGTTTACAGTTCGCTAAGTACCAGTTATGTACCATGGTAAAAAAATAAAAATAGCGTGTAATTGGGAAAAGCAGTGAGCAGTGAGATATGGTCATCCCGGCCAACTGAATGCTTCCCTTCCCTGGCAACCCTACTACTAATGCCAGTCACGGTTTGCACTGACACTGTCTCAATGTAATACCAGACTGCTGGGCCCATCCACACACTGGAACAGAGCCTTAACAGATACCAGACCATGGGGCCCATCCACACACTGGAACAGAGGCTTAACAGATACCAGACCATGGGGCCCATCCACACACTGGAACAGAGCCTTAACAGATACCAGACTGCGGGGCCCATCCACACACTGGAACAGAGCCTTAACAGATACCAGACCATGGGGCCCATCCACACACTGGGACAGAGCCTTAACAGATACCAGACTGCGGGGCCCATCCACACACGGGAACAGAGCCTTAACAGATACCAGACCATGGGGCCCATCCACACACTGGGACAGAGCCTTAACAGATACCAGACCATGGGGCCCATCCGCACACTGGAACAGAGCCTTAACAGATACCAGACCATGGGGCCCATCCACACACTGGAACAGAGCCTTAACAGATACCAGACCATGGAGCCCATCCATACACTGGAACAGAGCCTTAACAGATACCAGACCATGGGCCCCATCCACACACTGGAACAGAGCCTTAACAGATACCAGACCATGGGGCCCATCCACACACTGGAACAGAGCCTTAACAGATACCAGACCATGGGGCCCATCCACACACTGGAACAGAGCCTTAACAGATACCAGACCATGGGGCCCATCCACACACTGGAACAGAGCCTGAACAGATACCAGACCATGGGGCCCATCCACACACTGGAACAGAGCCTGAACAGATACCAGACCATGGGGCCCATCCACACACTGGAACAGAGCCTTAACAGATACCAGACCATGGGGCCCATCCACACACTGGAACAGGGCCTTAACAGATACCAGACAATGGGACCCATCCACACACTGGAATAGAGCCTTAACAGATACCAGACCATGGGGCCCATCCACACACTGGAACAGAGACTTAACAGATACCAGACCATGGGCCCCATCCACACACTGGAACAGAGCCTTAACAGACACCAGACCATGGGGCCCATCCACACACTGGAACAGAGCCTTAACAGATACCAGACCATGGGGCCCATCCACACACTGGAACAGAGCCTTAACAGATACCAGACCATGGGGCCCATCCACACACTGGGACAGAGCCTTAACAGATACCAGATCATGGGGCCCATCCACACACTGGAACAGAGCCTTAACAGATACCAGACCATGGGGCCCATCCACACACTGGAACAGGGCCTTAACAGATACCAGACAATGGGACCCATCTACACACTGGAATAGAGCCTTAACAGATACCAGACCATGGGGCCCATCCACACACTGGAACAGAGACTTAACAGATACCAGACCATGGGCCCCATCCACACACTGGAACAGAGCCTTAACAGACACCAGACCATGGGGCCCATCCACACACTGGAACAGAGCCTTAACAGATACCAGACCATGGGGCCCATCCACACACTGGGACAGAGCCTTAACATATACCACACTGTGGGGCCCATCCATACTCTGGAACATTTAGTTTGAGAGCCACTCATTTTCAAAAGAGTTTCCTGTCACGAGCTGTATTTAAATTAAAACTAGAACTTTCTTCCAGCGTTCCAAATAAAGATAATGTCACAATGCTTTCTCTGCAGGGTAGCAAAGTAATTATCCAAATAAAGTACCTGCACTGTGGGCCAACTCGGCGTAGGGTTTACGGAATCCCGACAGGGAGCTGACAGTAAATGTGCAATATCACCCAACAGGCCCTGGAAGCACTGTGGTGGAATCAGACATTAGAAAGGCTGTTTGGGCTTTTAATTGTCTCGGATGGCATGCCTAGCCATGGTCTACGGTACCAAGTGTGTGCTAAGAATAGCGTGTTTGTGCAGGAATTGTCTAGGATAACATGTGCTCGCTAAGAATAAAGTGTTTGTACAGACATTGGCTAGGATTGAATGCGCTCACTAAGAATAAAGTGACTGTGCGCTGTCTAGGATAGTGTGCACGCGCTAATAATAAAGTGTTTGAACGGGCGTTGTCCAGGTTAGCGTGCGCTCGCTAACTCAAGGCATCTGGAGCAGTTCCCACAAATTGATGTCTCAGAATTGATGCACTGCGTTGCCCTCATAACCGTCAGTGTAGCTATGAGATTATTTCAGTAGGCGGACATTTTGAAGCACCGTTTCATTGTTTTGTAACCTCAAACACAAGATGTCAGATTTGAAAAATGTATGAGCTCTGATTGTTTCAGAGCACTGTCTAAATGTCAGTGCAGTCAAGCGTTCTGAATCAAACATAAATTTGGGTGCGTGAAAGGGGCAGCCACAGATACAGGTCCATTCAAGCGCAAAGAGAAAGATGTATTTTCTAGCCTGGAATGTAACACAGTGAACATGAAAAAAGTCACCTTCAATAGCTGCAATGTATAACAGCTTTAAAATGAGGCAGTTTCTTTGCCTAAATTGGCTTTTGTTTTTGTTATAAGATGGGGGTGGTGGCGGGAAGAAAAAAAATAATAAAATGAAATAAAATAAATAATTAATGAATAAAATTAATATTATATTGCTTTATATTTATTGAGCAAACACTTTTATCCAAAGTGACGTACAATAAGTGCATACTGAAGGCCCTTACAAAACAGGTCACATAACGTACAACTCACATACAATATCAGTTCTGTACAGCCGTAAACATCAAGTCTGATTCACATGGCAAATATAGACCAAGTCAGTAAGTATGGCATGTCAAATTAGAAGCACGGCGTGGTACAATAGATAGGGAAAACAATCGCAGCACCGAGATGGATAGAAAATATACTGTGACAGTCCAACATGAGAATGCAAAGTACATCAAGACAGGACTAGAATGAGATTCAGGATTGAGTTGTGTACACACCCGTGAACACAGCTAGCTGATTTCACCATTTAGTCCCGCCTCCGGGCTGAATATCTTTGCAAATGAGCGAATCCAGGTGATTGGAATGAAACGCTGGAGGGGACCTTCCTGACTGCTGGACCTTCTACCCCTGGTGCAGGACTAAGGTGAACCACTCAGGACTCTCTACGGATTCACCCACCACAGACACTGGGTCAGAATAATGCACAGACCCAATAACACAATTCAAATAGTGCAGTGGTGCAAGGGAAATGCTATGAGAAGGGGGAATCAACAATAATAGCATGGGCAGTGCATTGTGGCTATGCCAATAGTCCGCATGCACCCTATGGAAGATTGGAAGGGGCGGCCATTTTGAAGAGAGATAGCCAGAGGGAAGCATTTCCATAGCAAGGGACATTAACTGCTTTACTCAAATGAAATTTAAAGTAAATCTACTACGCAAAAAGGGAAGGAAAAAAGGAAAGAAAAAAAAAACAACAGCATGAAGATGGCATCATAAAAATGTACTTAAGAACCGACAGGACTCTGATCTCTCCTGCTTCACTGTCACACCAGGGTGGTGGGTGGATATATGGGTCCATGAGTTTATGACATTGAGCGATATCGTGGTCGGATATTACTCCCGAGCCCCATAGGCGTTCCTTGATGTCAGGGCTGTAGGTACCTCATTGAGTTTCTCATGCATTGTAACTCTCAAGACTATTTTTTTCTCTCTTTTTTTTCCCTTTTTTTTTTTCTTTTTTACAAGCAACATGGTTTCTCTGCAGATGGAGAGCTTCTCCCTCATGCGTCGGGCAGGATGTGCGGTGTGCTGTCGGCTCAGTGGCCCAGAAATCGATATCCCTCCAGATTCATTCCCTCCTTGGTAAGACGATTGCAGTTTCCTCCCCCCCCCCACACACACTCCCCAAACCCATTGTGCAGCCATTTTCCATGATGTGTTTCCAGGGGACCACAGACTGTGCTTTAACCCACTGAAGCTCACATTGATGCGCATCGTCCCTGATATAAAACTGAACCCATTTCTGCAACCTGTCTCCGTCACCTTACTGTCCAGGATTGAATAGAGGGTGGATTAATATGGATTAATTTGGTTTTATGCTTTTTTTCATTTCATACAAAAAAGTTACAGTTTTTTTCAAAGAACTAAAAAAAAAAAAAAAAAAAACATTGTGCTGGTCCAAGGGCGTATGAAGTCATGGATATATTCAATTCTTTATTCATAATTTACTGTGCATACAGTAAAGTACAGATGCGCTATGTACAATAGGCATATATCAATAGAGAACAAGAGAATATGTGTTTATTTTACAGGTTAACTTCGATATGACATTATCTTCCCTTCTTACATACAGAACGTTTCAAGAAAGAAAATTGCTTGTTTAATGTTGAGGTACTTTATTCTGGTATTATCGTCTTGCTGAAGTGTTTGTGGCCAAGTTCATCTTCCAGGCTGTTGAGGCCTTTAGCTAAGATGTTGGTTGAAAGGGTGTTCTTTAAAATAATTGTCCTTCTTCCACAGACAGAGCTAGTGCAGGTGTATATGCCGGAAAGCAAGGGTTTCCAAGTCCCAATGCCAGGAAGCAAACTTCAGATGCTTTCTTTTATTGATTGCCCTCAATGGAGACACCCCCATAGGCCTCCCTTTGAGAATTTCTGCCTGTATGGAGGTGGTATCTAAAGATATATTTCAAGTTTTTGTCTCCCCAAGATGAAACCAAGTTTTGTCGATCTCCAACTGTGACCCTTGGAATTATCCTTGCCACCTAAACCATCTGCCTCTCTGTACGTGGGAACAAGCTACACTTGCATTCACTGTTTGAAATTTCAGTGGTGTAGATTGCAAAAACCCAAGCAATTGTTCTATTGGTCTAATATTTAGACTTATATTACTGTTTAGCATATTGCCAATGAGGTGAGACTGTTTGGCTCATTTCAAGATTTGCCTACGGGGGAAAACAATTCCACTTTCGAGCAAAAAGCGAGTAAAAAAGAGTAAGATTCTAAGTATCATTAGAAGATTGAGACACTTGTACGACTGACATTTTTGCTGTGTAAAAACACGGAGAAATCATTTTAATTAAAATTCTTAATTAGCGACTAAGTGGAATATTTTATCAGGAATTGTTAATACGTTTGTTTGTAATTGTCTCCTGAAGCGCTAATGCTAACAGCGTCTTGCTTCCTCTGGGAATTATGTGCCTGTCCCCATGGTGATCGCTGGCACAGGCATTGCATGTGTGTTACCTCATCTCCCATACACCGCTGAGAAATAGAAAGCATACGGGAAGGCCATATTACACAGTTCCTTAAGATTTAAGATGCAGATTTATACATATTTTTAGATTCAAATATGTATGACATTAAATTTGAGAATACACTATACCGGCCAACATAGCATGTTGTTTAATTCATGGAAAAACATTATCAACGGTGAGAATACATTTGGAGGGCACTGTAGACATGAGCAGATTGAAATGTATGATCTTATAATGCATCCTAATTTGACATAGATTACCAGCAGCTGTCTGGGTAATTAAGGGGTCAATGTTACAGTAACAGAGCAATGACATCAGCCACTTACTGCCTACATTTCCTTTGGTCGAGACTCCTGCCCTATGTTATTTAAATAGACATTTGCAGTGTGCTTTGGAGAGGCTTTTCTCTCTGTGTCCGCATGGGTTTCCTCCCACAGTCCAAACACATGCACGTAAGGTTAATTGAAGAGTATAAATTGCCCGTAGGTATGAGAGTGTGAGTGAATGGTGTGTGTGTCCTGTGATGGATTGGTGGCCTGTATCCAGAGTATCACCAAATGCACGTTGGGATAGGCTCCAGCCCCCCCTGCAACCCTGACCAGAAATAAGCGGGTTAGATGATGGATAATAATAATAATAATAATAATAATAATAATAATAATAATAATAATCATTGAGATAAAGATTTTTAATAATTGCAGCACAACTTTTTATGAACTATTTCTCGACCCACAATTATCCTGAAACAAAAGCACAGAGTATCAATGTCAACTGCTCTGCCGCTATTGAATATCCATAGGCATGCCCTTGTAAGCATATTGAGCTTTTCATTCATTATTTATTTGTATTTATTTTTCCATTTGCATCTTGCTGTTATTTTACAAAACTGCATTGGGTCCTCAGTATCTCAGAGATGGATGGTATCACAAATAGGTATGCATACCAAGAGGACACCATGCCTCTTCAGGGATGAAATCAAAATGGCCCCCATGGCATTAAACAATAATTTAAATGTAATTGTACCTTAATATTCTTTCACCCTTAGTTTACACCATAGTTTTGCTTGCTGGACTATCACTGTTTTGTGGACATCAGTGCAGACCAAGAACGATGAACCTTAAAAGGGTCTTATTCCGGGAAACCTAATTATCTCACACTGTAGGAGTGGTGAACATTTAGACGACCAATTACTGAGCCTGCCACATTCATAATTAGCATACGTGCCAGTTCTATGGGTGATTTTTTTTTTTTTTCAGAACAGTGTACACAAGCAGCTGATTACCTGAAATGGAAGGTGTGTACCTAAAGGTGTGTACCAGAAGGTGTGTACCTAAAGGTGTGTACCAGAAGGTGTGTACCTAAAGGAGTGCACCAGAAGGTGTGTACCTAAAGGTGTGGACCAGAAGGTGTGTACCTAAAGGTGTGGACCAGAAGGTGTGTACCAGAAGGTGTGTACCTAAAGGTGTGTACCTAAAGGTGTGTACCAGAAGGTGTGTACCTAAAGGTGTGTACCTAAAGGTGTGACCAGAAGGTGTGTACCTAAAGGTGTGTACCAGAAGGTGTGTACCTAAAGGTGTGTACCAGAAGGTGTGTACCTAAAGGTGTGCACCAGAAGGTGTGTACCTAGTGGTGTGTCCCAGAAGGTGTGTACCTAAAGGTGTGCACCAGAAGGTGTGTACCTAAAGGTGTGGACCAGAAGATGTGTACCTAGTGGTGTGTACAAGAAGGTGTGTACCTAAAGGTGTGGACCAGAAGGTGTGTACCTAAAGGTGTGCACCAGAAGGTGTGTACCTAAAGGTGTGGACCAGAAGGTGTGTACCTAAAGGTGTGTCCCAGAAGGTGTGTACCTAAAGGTGTGTCCCAGAAGGTGTGTACCTAAAGGTGTGTCCCAGAAGGTGTGTACCTAAAGGAGTGTACCAGAAGGTGTGTACCTAAAGGAGTGTACCAGAAGGTGTGTACCTAAAGGTGTGGACCAGAAGGTGTGTTCCTAAAGGTGTGTCCCAGAAGGTGTGTACCTAAAGGTGTGTACAAGAAGGTGTGTACCTAAAGGAGTGCACCAGAAGGTGTGTACCTAAAGGTGTGGACCAGAAGGTGTGTACCTAAAGGTGTGTACCAGAAGGTGTGTACCTAAAGGTGTGTACCTAAAGGTGTGCACCAGAAGGTGTGTACCTAAAGGTGTGTACCAGAAGGTGTGTACCTAAAGGTGTGTACCAGAAGGTGTGTACCTAAAGGTGTGGACCAGAAGGTGTGTACCTAAAGGAGTGCACCAGAAGGTGTGTACCTAAAGGTGGGTACCAGAAGGTGTGTACCTAAAGGTGTGTACAAGAAGGTGTGTTCCTAAAGGAGTGCACCAGAAGGTGTGTACCTAAAGGAGTGCACCAGAAGGTGTGTACCTAAAGGTGTGGACCAGAAGGTGTGTACCTAAAGGTGTGTACCAGAAGGTGTGTACCTAAAGGTGTGCACCAGAAGGTGTGTACCTAGTGGTGTGTACCAGAAGGTGTGTACCTAAAGGTGTGCACCAGAAGGTGTGTACCTAAAGGTGTGTACCAGAAGGTGTGTACCTAAAGGTGTGCACCAGAAGGTGTGTACCTAAAGGTGTGGACCAGAAGGTGTGTACCTAAAGGTGTGTACCAGAAGGTGTGTACCTAAAGGAGTGGACCAGAAGGTGTGTTCCTAAAGGTGTGGACCTAAAGGTGTGTACCAGAAGGTGTGTACCAGAAGGTGTGTACCTAAAGGTGTGTACCAGAAGGTGTGTACCTAAAGGTGTGTACCAGAAGGTGTGTACCTAAAGGTGTGTACCAGAAGGTGTGTACCAGAAGGTGTGTACCTAAAGGTGTGCACCAGAAGGTGTGTACCTAAAGGTGTGTACCAGAAGGTGTGTACCTAAAGGTGTGTACCAGAAGGTGTGTACCTAAAGGTGTGCACCAGAAGGTGTGTACCTAAAGGTGTGTCCCAGAAGGTGTGTTCCTAAAGGTGTGTACCAGAAGGTGTGGACCTAGTGGTGAGTACAAGAAGGTGTGTACCTAAAGGTGTGCACCAGAAGGTGTGTACCTAGTGGTGTGTACAAGAAGGTGTGTTCCTAAAGGTGTGTACCAGAAGGTGTGTTCCTAAAGGTGTGTTCCTAAAGGTGTGTACCTGAACTGTGGGGCAACACCTTACCTAACCAACATGCTTGATGTCTTAAAATCGGACAGTTCTCGTGTTGTCTGCAAAACCTTTAACGGGCCAGCTGTTGTACCCCAGGCATCTGTTGTTCAAACAGGCATCCCACTGAAAGGCTGTCCCAAGATTCGATTAATTCCCACTCAATTCAATTCAGGTTTATTTGTACAGCGCTATTCACAGAGACCCTATCACAAAGATGCTTTACAGAGGGAAGAGAAAGGAGAATTGGGCAAAGACCAGGCCTACGTACGATGGCAGGTTCTGAATGAAGGGATTCGGGATGGCAGGTCAAGTCCTGCAGGTCAAATTGAGCACTTACCACTTTCGGGTCAGCTTTGTTGGAAAATTCGACAGAGAAGAGTGGCTGGAACCATGTGAAGGTAGCCAACTGGCCTGATTATAGAGCCAGGATTTCAGCAACGTGCAGCAGAGGATTATGGGAACTCAACAGGATGTGGGGTTAAATATGTCCCACTCTCAATACAGGAAGTGGGGGTGTGGCCTCTCTCGATGGACGTGGGGCCCATACCACGAAGCAGGATGACTGAGTTAGCTGAATAACTGCACTGAGTAAAATCTGGAACAATGGCTGAAGTAAAAAGAGCTGTTCCGGGTTTTACTCTGTGCAGTTGTTCAGCTAACTCGGCGATCTGGATGCGTGCCTCCGATCTCGCCAGTGAAATGTACTAATCCCCACTCTCACCTGCATACCTCTTGACAGGGTATGAGCGCGTGTTCTAATCTCTGCCTCTACATTTACACATGGGGGTTGAGTAATCAAGGTGAGGGGGCGACACCTCAGATCCAAAAAAACCAGCTGTACCCCATCACCATTTCCCCAGGAGGACGTTTCCTAACTAATCCAGAGTTTGTAATTTAGCCCACATCTCCCTTGCCAGTCATAGCATTGTTTTACCAGAGATTTCAGTTTTAGTTTGTGTGTTTGTGTGTGTGTGTGTGTGTGTGTGTGTGTAAACATGTCATTGAGATGCTGATGCTTGGCACTTTTGAATTGCCGCCAGGTAATTAATTAGATATGACTTTCATTGTAGAAAAGAATACAAAAGGGAAAGAAATAATTGTGGAAGGGAGTTTAAAACATGTTAAGTGTTGAAGACGCTCTGACACCTCCCGATGGCAGGATTCTAAGGTCACATCTGTCCCGGTCTAAGAGAATAATGGTCTCCCTGTCCTGTGAGCACTAACACAGCCCAGTTTGGTTATTTTGGGCCACTAAAAAGACTGTTTGGAAGTGATGTGCATCAAATTAAATGTTAAGGTCTCGAGTCACTGTGGTGAGTTAACATTTGGAAAGAGGAGGGCTGTTAACTTCAGAGTCCTGGTCAAAGCCCCATTACAATTGGTACTCAAGTACTGCAGTAATCACCCACCTCTGCCTGATTGGCTGAACAATCCCTTACATTCCCTGGAATTCTATTCTTATACCTAAATACATACATAAATAAATAAGCAAATAAAAAAATAAATATGATTTTTTTTTAGAGTCAATATGATTTTGGCTGCACAGCATGAAGAATTTAAGATTTATGACGCGTTAAACCTTTCCTTCAGGTGATGGAATCAGAAAAAAATAAAATAAAAATAAAGAGCGATAAAAGTGGGAGAAAGAAAGGTGGAATCACACATTGGCGTCTGCACCACTGCATCCGCACCCATGCATACACAGCACTGATGTGGGGCTTCATATGGGGCTTCACCTCCACTACACGGTCGACACAGAGTCACGTGAGAGATATTTACCTGGGAGCGCAACCCCCTTCCCCCTCGGAGTTCACGATTCCCTGCCGTTCGGAGCGTGGGGTCTGCGATGCGCTGCCAGATTTACGCCGTGTCATAAAATGGCGGCTGATGACGTGAAGCGTCCGACCATCAACCGTCACTCAGCCGAAGGGCGTAGCCGTGGAGACAGCGGTGAGAACGACCCAGCGGCTGGGGCGTGGGGCAGGGGCGTGGGGCAGGGGCGTGAGGCAGGGGCGTGGGCAGGGGCGTGGGGCTGGGGCGTGGGGCAGGGGCGTGAGGCAGGGGCGTGGGGCAGGGGCGTGGGGCAGGGGCGTGAGGCAGGGGCGTGGGGCAGGGGCGTGGGGCTGGGGCGTGGGGCAGGGGCGTGGGGCTGGGGCGTGGGGCAGGGGCGTGGGGCAGGGGCGTGAGGCAGGGGCGTGGGGCAGGGGCGTGGGGCAGGGGCGTGAGGGATCCGGGGCCTGGTGTCGGGCCGCTCCCCAGATCAGAGAGCGTCCGACGCAAAAAGCCTGAGGAAGGCCCCCGTACTGCACTGCCCCTAACGCATCAGAATAACACACACTCAGACACACACACACACACACACACACACACTCTCAAACACACACGCACACACTCACACATGCGCACTTACACACACACACACACACACACTCTCACACACACACACACACACACACATACACACAAACATACACACACACATGCATGCACGCACACATACACATAGATACACACATACAGACACACACACACACAAACATACACATATACACACATACACGCACACACAAACATACACACACACACACACACATACACACAAACATACACACACACAAACATAAACACACACTCACACACACACACACACACACACACTCGTGTTCACATAAACCGCTGTTTTAACTTTAAGGGAGTCCAGCAGTGGCCATTATTGCCTCGTTCGCGGAGCGGCTGTTTTCAGAAGACTTTTGTGGTGAAAAAATAAAAATAAAAACGTGAAAGAGTTTAAGGGCCTTGCTCAAGGGCCCGACATTCGCACAGATCTTATTGTGGCTTGAACGGTTGTGTACCTCAGCCACTACGCTGCAGACAAATGATGATAAATAGACAAACAGCCACCTCTTTCTTTGTCACACATTTCATTGTTTGATTTTCTGTTGTGCATTCTGTTGTCATAGTTACCGTGTTTTCATAAAAAAAATTGGTGGCAGGGGAGGAATCTAAGATTCAGTAGACTGTCCCACGACACATTAAAGACATTTTGACAGTGTTTTCCTTTGTTTTGGGGTTTTCGTACAGAATCAACATTAGCATGCTAATTGGAACCTGTGGTAGCACTTCATTTTTAAACACCACTTATGAACTTGCTTTTGTGTTCGACAAGTGTCATTCACCCGGGTAAGCTGGCTTTAGAGCACTTGTGGTAGGCCGCCGTTTGAGCTGGGATGACAACCGAATGACGTACTCTCTATTATATTCGCTGGTCTCTAATGGATTACCAGCACTTAGAGAAAGAAAACGATGGTAAATCCACAATGTTACAGTGCTGCATCAAACCAGTTGTCTCCAGTCTTGGCCCTGGTAGAACACAGGGTTTTCTCTTTCTTTGGTTGGTTTTCACTTTAAAACCAGCAACCAGTTCCCACTGAGGAAACCGGGTTGGGTGAGTAACAGCTGCTTAACCAATCAGTTCTGTGCTGAAAAAACAGCTCAGCTCGGAGCCAGGGCCGCATACTTTTGGGTTAGAGTAACTTTAGGCCAGATCCATTGTTGGATTTAGGCCATTTAGGCCAGATCCTCAGTGGTGGAATGACTTGCCTACCACTGTCAGAACAGCAGAATCCCTCCCCCTATTTCAACGCAGACTCAAAACCCACCTTTTCAAACTCTACCTTAGTCCTCCCTCCTGATTTCCCCTGCCCCTCCTTTCTGATATCCCTATCCTTGTCTAACCCCACTTCTGATGACAATTATGTTTAGAACAGCATTTCCTGTGTATTTTGTTAGTTTCTGGATGTGATGCTCTGACTTATGGTAGAACCTATGCACTTGTAAGTCGCTTTGGATTAAAAGCGTCTGCCAAATGACTAAAATGTAAATGTAAATGTAAATGTGGAAGGACCATGGGACATGTCCTCTAAGGCTCACGCAGTCAGCTTAGTTCCACCGACCCTTAGCACCCCACTGAGCTGAGCAGTCAGTATAGCAGAGCACAGTCTGATGGGGACCTGCCCTCCATGGGTGTTACGCTCATCCACCAGCAGGGGGTGCTGGTCAACCCCTGAGCCCATGTAATTATTATCATTTATTTTGCTCCAGGTAATGAATGGCACCTGTATGGAGCCTGTTTTAGAAGCTCAGTGTGGCTCTAGCCATAACTCTGTCTACCTTGGACACTGAGTTTAGGTTTTCTTGGACGTAGCAAAGATTCGATTTTTATTTTTATTTTCAATGAACAATGATTATATTTTGTAAAACTTGATTTCGGCTCTGATTATATTTGACTGGTGGTCGGTTTGTTGCAGGAGACCACACAGATCGACAGGGGCTAAGTTCCGCAGCTACGGAGCCAGAGTACTCTTCTGTGCAGCGGAGAGAATGGCCACTGGCTTCTGATCCACTAAACCCTCCCTCCCTGGTCAACATTATCACCAATTAAGTGAGCCACAGTGTATCGTCCATAGTCACATGCTAAAAAGGCTTGCACAGGTATGAGAATACATCCGTTAAACACTCACCGAGCACTTTATTATTTTTATTTTATTTTACAATGAATTGCTTATTTACTTATGCATGCAATTATCTGATCAGCCAATTGTGTGGCAGCAGTTGTGTACATGCATTGGGTAGGCTACAGCAGCAGAAGTCTAAAAAATAAGCCTAATAAATAACTAAATAAAGTGCTCACTGAGTGTATATTCACTTTGATAAGGTTTAATAATAATAATTACTGCTAACAAAAACATGTAAAGCCAAAGCATTTAACTAATAAAGCAATAAAAACAGGTGGCTACACAAAAAGAAATAACATCGGCGAAAGCCCGTCTTGAAGGAGCGTTTCCAGACAGCGTGTGAAGAGGAACGCTGTGTTGACAGCTTCCCGTGAATGGAGGTGAGCGGCTCGCCGCTCCAGCGAAAAGCCATCTGTCCGGCGGCTCGCCCGCGTCTCCGGATGGTTCCGCGGGGAGCAGCCAGTCTTTATCTAAGTTATGAGCCGCGGCGTGTCGCAAGCTGCTCCCTCCCCGTCCGCCAAGCGGCCGATGGATCGCGTTTTCGCGCAGGTTTCGCGGAGAAATGTACGCCCGGTCGCGGGGCTGGTGTGATGAGCGTGCGAGTGTTTCTTCCACGCAGGCGATGGTGGTTGGAGGGGAGGGTGATCCGCGCCGGCCTGACTGCGTAGCCCCTCAAAGTCTCCCATCGGTGTTTACCTGCGATATTAATATCTGGATAGACAAATCTACCCTTCGTGCTGAATTAACTGAATTATTCCACGGGTATTGAATAAGGTTTAAATGGGGGTGGCGACCTGGCCTCCCATCTTCACAGATACTACAGTGTGTCTGTAACGGGCAGCAGCCTGATAAATATCAGTATAAAACTCATGTACAGAGTAGGCTGTAAATATTTTGACAGTGACAATGCTTTGTTGTTTTGACTCTGTAGTCCAGCATAATGGATTTGAAAATGAAACAGTTGTTTGAGGTTAATGTACAGACTGCCAGCTTTAAGGGTATTTATCTCCATATCCAGTGATCCGTGTGGGAATTACAGCCCCTTTCAGATATAACCCACCCATTTTATCAGGCCGAAAGTAATCTCACGAATTAACATAATCATAAAGAGTGTTCTCATATTTAGTACTTGTTTGCAAATCCTTTGCATTCGATGGCTGTCTCAAGTCTGCAACCGTATCAGATCCTGGATATTTTCCCTGGTGATGCTCTGCCAGGCCTGTACTGCAGCCATCTTCACTTCCTGTGTGTTTTGGGGGGCTTATTGCCTTCAGACTTGTCTTCAGCAAGTTGGATTCAGATCCAATTGGATTCTGGTCAAGCGATTGGCTTGGCCAGCCAAGACCATTCTGCGTTTTTTTTGCCATGAGAAAGTGCTTGGCTGCTTCAGCTGAATGTTTGGGGTCTTTGTCCCGCTGCAAGATGAAGTGCCGTCCAGTGAGCTTTGGAGGCGTTCGGTTGGATCTGAGCAGTTATAATGTTTATGTACACTTCAGCTTTCATCCTGCTGTCACACGAACACGGAAGCCAGGCGGTCCAGTCCCAGTGGCAGCCTCACGTGACCAAGCCAAAACTCCTCCACCATGTTTCACAGACCATGTTGTGCATCTTGGATCGCGAGCAGTTCCCTTTGTTCTCCACACTTTTCTGCTTTCATCACTATAGTTCAGGTTTATATTACATTATTGGCATTTGGCAGACGCTCTTATCCAGAGCGACGTACAGTTGATTAGACTAAGCAGGAGACAATCCTCCCCTGGAGCAATGCAGGGTTAAGGGCCTTGCTCAAGGGCCCCACGGCTGTGCGGATCTTATTGTGGCTACACCGGGATTAGAACCACCGACCTTACGTGTCCCAGTCATTTACCTTAACCACTACGCTACAGGCCGCCCATCCGCCATATCCATCTCATCTGTCCAAAAGTTTGTTCCAGATGTCAACGGCTTTTAGACACTCTGCGGTTGGTGGTGTTGTTTTTTTCTTTTGTCTTTTATAGAAAATAGGGATGTAAATACCCTCTCATTTAAGGTGACCTCATTGTTTCATTTCACATGCAATGTGCTTGAGTACGGAACCAAAACAACACATCCTGTCACTCTCCAAACACTTACACACTGCACCATAGATGAATGAAGGCTTTGTTACGCACTTGATATTGACATATTTGAGTAAAATAATCACACGCAGAGGGTTCCCCCCGAATGTGTTTGTATTCCATAAATCACCATTAGTTATGGAAATGGGACTGTGGCACTGGCTCATTTCCGCCGGACTGGCAGTCCACCCTCAGTTTGCCTCTCCTGTAGCGCCCCGGTGCCGCGTTCACCACAGAGTCTGACGCCCTCGGCGATATTGACAGACACTGCATTAGCCACAGCCCGCAGCCTCTGCTCGGTGGGCTCGTGTTTGTTTCCTCAAACCTTTTTACCATCACAAATCCGGGCTAAAGATAGATCACGGTCAATATCCAGGTCCCCACTCGAGCTTGTATTTATACTCAAATATGCATGCGCTTCTAACGTTAACAAGGAGCCCGCCATTTTAACACGGGCAGAATTGAGTTTTCCTTTAGCCTCCTCCACGGTGGTGAAACTCGATCGGGAGTCGTCATTGAAGGACCTTCATCTCCTCAGGAAGCTTCTCAAGCTGAATTCCGGCCCTATCTATTCCTAAGCTGGCTTTATTGCTCCATCGCCCATATTCATTCTGCCGATTAAAAACGGCAAACGCTGATGATATTAACTCGAAGGCCTTAAATGCCGCCTTTAAGAATTTGGCGCTTCGGAGCAGAAACAGAATTTGCGGACCAGGAGCGCGGTTGGCACGGAGCGTCGAAGAGTTGGCGATGTAGCCGGGATTGATGGGCGTTCTCGCGGCGGTCGTGCCTGAAACGCGACTGAAACGTGACGCTGGTGGACGCCGTCCTCACCGTGAAGGGCATAACGAGCGAACAGCCATAAATAATGCAGCGGGTACGATCTGTCTGCGAAAAAAAAGATGCCACAGCGGTTATAAATATGAAGAATATGAGTTTCATTGACACGGTCGAGTCTCTCTGGCACCTACTGACACGTTAGGGGGGGGGGGGGGATGAAACGACAGACGTTTGTCCTCTACGCGACTCTGCCCCCCCCCCATACAAGACCGCCAGGCCTTCAGCTCGCTAAATATAATCTGATTAATACCGGGTTTTACCGTTAAGTTCTCCCGTAGTTACACAACACGCCCCCTCCCCTCAGCCCCCAATCCCCCGGCCCGGTGCAAGATGTCTGCCGCAATTATGGGTAATTATAGCGCACCTAACGCAGCGGCCCAATCCGCCCGCCCCCCTTCCCGGCCGGCCTTCCGTTTGACATTAGCGGTAATTAGCGGTAAATGCTAACGTGTGACGGAGCGGAGATTGACACTGGAAGGGGCCGTGGGTTCGGTAATGAGGAGAACTCCCGGGGGGTGAGGAATTTAAGGCTGCCAGCACTGAAGGGGAAACGTGACATTTGAAATTTTATTTTTTATTTTATTTTGTTTGTTATGTTTCCCGAACGGACGAAGTAGCGCGCGGCTCTTTAGCGGGCTAGCGCAGCCAGGTGAACAGGCCGCAGAGAGGGAGCAGCTGACCACCGCTACAGAGCACTGTGAGATGATCTACTCGTGACTCTCTGAGTCTGACTCCCGGGCCAGTCCCACGTACCTGCTCTTAAAGCAGAGCCAGCGAGAGTCACACAGGCTCAGCTATCCGTCATTTCAGTGTTTCAAATTCATTCACAACCCCCGGCTGACCTCCGCTGACGGCTCATTACACGCACTCCTATTCGGCTGGGAAAGACGTCGATGAACAAATATAATGTATGGACTGTGTTTGTGTGTGTGTGTGTGTGTGTGTGTGTGTTTGTTTTTACGAATGAGGGGATAACTTTCCAGAAGGACATGGAAGTTAAATAATAAATAAGATAAACTGCATGACACTGTAAACGGATCCAAGGCTCCGCTGTTAAAGAGATTTCTCGCCAAAGAGTTTAACGGTAAATGGTCTGCATTTATATAGCACCTTTATCCAAAGTGCTGTGCAATTGATGCTTCTCATTCCCCCATTCACCCACACACACTCACACACACACACCGATGGCAATTGGCTGTCATGCAAGGCACCAACCAGCTCATCAGGAGCAATTGGGTGTAAGGTGTCTTGCTCAGGGACACTTCAACACACCCAGGGTTAATACCTCCTGAGCTAATGTCACCCCCTTTTGTGTTAGTCATGCAGCAATACAGCCTGGTCTACTGCTGCTGTCACTGTCACCTACCAGAAACACAATGTGACAGAGGCTGGATTTGCATTCATTTAAAGTGCAGCAAATTAGTTTGGATCTCCTCATTGTAATAACCCCCACATTGAAAAACTCTCCCTGCGTTGGTATAAAGGGTTAAAATGCGTTAGTGAGGTGCACCCTGTTCCTTTCTCTATTAGACTGTCCCGCCCAGGGGAGTCCTATGTTACGTCAGTATCGATCAAGCTCAGAGCGATGTCACTTTGTTCTAAACCCTTTCAGTAGGGGGAGTATCAAATCCCAGAATGTCGCAGGCTCGGTGTGTGAAGTAGACACGATGCTTTGCCATCCCCCGCAGTATCGTGGATACAAAGCTACCGTACACCGTGTTCACCTGGTGTGTGTGTGTGTGTGTGTGTGTGAATGTGTGTGCCTACACTTGTGTGTGTGCATGTGTTTGTGTGTGTACGTGTTTGTGTGTGTGAGGCGATATCTTCCGTTTTTGCTGTTTGACATCTCTATCTCTCCTCTTCTGTCACCATCATTGCAAAAAAAAACAAAAAAAAAAACACACACTCAGCTTCTAATCCCAAAAGGTCAAATGACCGAGACAGATGATGCGCCTTTCAAAAAGTGTTTTGTGGTTTTATGACAAAAGTCGTTGAGCAGTCTGCGTGCCAAAGACGTTTTCTAACTTTTCATCGTCTGTGTTTTATCGCCATCTTGTGGTGATCATTGGTACTGTGTACGGTATTACTTTTTCTCCTTCCTTCATTGCGTGAATGCAATAAATGGCACATTTGATCACGGGATAAATAAGATTAACACTAACAAATACAGAGAACACATTGGTATCACAGCTAATGATCTGGAGTTCCAGTGCTCCTTAGGCTCTTCAGAAATCAGTTTAAAAAGAAGTAGTACTTTCACCAGAACATTGAATTATGTTTACATTTTTCATAAATTATAAGTGCGAGGTTGTAAACTAAAACAAATATTGCTTGATTAACAAGTCATTGGCATAGGAGCGGTAATTATAATTGCTGTGCGTTACAATGAGAA
The DNA here is from genome assembly GCF_963514075.1 of Conger conger. Classification (NCBI taxonomy): domain Eukaryota; kingdom Metazoa; phylum Chordata; class Actinopteri; order Anguilliformes; family Congridae; genus Conger; species Conger conger. Next base: position 73,436,218 of record NC_083763.1, on the reverse strand, counting down.
TGCATAGCTTGATGTCACAATATAGACATGATTCTGTGTACTACTGAGGTAAAATAGACACTGCACAGGAGTGGCTGTTAGATACCAGTGTTATAAATGAGCCATGTTACTGGAATTTAAGCAGGATCTTCAGCCCATCGAGGACATTTCATGGTCCTTGAGAATATGGGGATATGATATTAAGAGAATGTGTGATTTGTTCACTGAGTGTGTCAAATTCAAGCCACTTTTTTTAATGAGGTGTATCTGTTAGCAGTTAACCATCTCCCTTAAACCCATAGAACAGGGGTTACACATTGTGAATTAATGCATTTTAACATCAGCTGGGACCGGGATAGGTCATGCACCTCTCGCAAGGATGTCATTTGGGTATATGACCCTGGGATCTGAGTTCAAAGACATATTGATGAATCCAAAATAAAATAAATCAATAATTAATGCAAATACATGAGCCCAATTTAAACGGTTCAGAGTTTGAATGAGGAAATCAATGAATAATGTAAATAGACAAGCCCAATTTGCACTTTAATGAAAAGCTTATGTGATTCAAACATTGTGTCTGAGACAAACCATGAACACACACATTACAGATAAAAGTAAGGAAACTGACCATCATTTCAAGCTGTAAACACCTCGCAGATTTGAGAGCTCTTTTTTGTGCAATTTTGAGTCATAATACTTTGAGTTGTCATATTGTTTTCTCTTTTCTTTTTTGGGGGGGGGGTATCAGTTGAAACTGCGGTCACTTAAAAATAAACAAATTAAAATGCTGTGCTTGACTCACACTATAATCAACTTACCTGCTCATCAACACAGATCAGATCTCAGATCACAATAACAACCGTGCACACATAACCCGATAACCCTAATGTCCCAACTTATCTAATTTAATGCCTCACCATAACGATGCACCTGAGATTGCCATAATGAGCCATTTCAGATCACTGTAACGATGCACCTGAGATTGCCATTACGACCTGCCTCCGAGATTGCCATAACGACCCATTTTAGATCGCCATAACGACCCATCACAGATCGCCATGACAACCCTCCTCAGATTGCCATAACGACCCATCACAGATCGCCATAACAACCCACCTCAGATTGCCATAACGACCCATCACAGATCGCCATAACGACCCATCTCATATGGCCATGAAACCACCCACGACACCTGACCGCCCCTCGGCCCCCCTCCCCGCCCCCCCTCCGCCAGCAGATCTGGGCATGCT
>NC_083763.1:73402486-73432486 GCF_963514075.1 Conger conger | reverse complement strand
TTAAAACCCTGGTTGACTATCTCTTATGTTAAAACCCTGGTTGACTATCTCTTCTCATGTGTCTACTTGCCCACATGAGATTTGACTCTACACTGGAGCGGTCAGCTCTGCACAGATACATGTCTTTGAAGGAAGAGTCCGTGGGATGGTTCCACTGTTTTTCCTCAACAGTGGTTGACTTAAAGGTACAATAGGTAATATTTGTGTGTAAAAACCATTGTAAATCCCTTCCTATCATTGGAAAAGGCTCACTGACATTTTGACACACCTTCTGCCTGTGTTTATAGTCCTTAAATTTGGGTTTCAAAATATGCAGTTGATGGCCCGACACTGTACCAAAACATTTTATAACTGTACAGTAATTCAAGCTCATTGGAGGAAAATCAAATTGGCCTAGCCAATGTTTCAACATGCATTTACAGAGAAGGGGGAGGGATAAACAGTGTTGTGGTTTGAAGGTGTTTGTTGCTGCTATTCCTCTCTTGACCGTTAGAAGTCTAAAAAGAAGCCAATTGTACCTTTAATTTCTCCTTTGTAAGAATATTGGTTGACTCTATCTGCATTGATACATGTCTGTGCCCCCCATGTTATTTGGCAAATTAACTGTTGACTCAATGCCTTAATGAAGGACATACTGTGGACAACTCGTCAATCCTGATGGAGTGACACTGCAGGAGTGGCACGGAATTATGCTTGTGAACAAACAAATGGTTTATTTTACAGATATTATTTTAAAATAGCACAAGACTATGTACCATTCAGACTCTTCCATCCCCAGGGGTGAAGGGATTATCTCATAGAGGAGAACATGACCCTTTATTTGGGCTCCGGGGCAATGTGGTACACTATGGTCTGGAGATCCAATCAACATTTGTCCTTCAGTTTGACTTACACGTAAATGTGTTTTTTGGCTGAGGGATATACTTCATAAAGAAAAAAACTTGGAAGTTTCAAATAAACATCATGGATCCATATTGACTGCGTGTGAATCCCCTCCCGACTGCAGGTTTGCTAGACGTACAGAATATTATTGGAACAGCTCTTGTTTTTACCTCATATCTAGCGTGACCACTAGGGCTCTCCAATTAATTTGTTGTATTAATCTCATTCTGACAGAAACATGGAAATGTAAAATGTGCAAACATAAATGATTCGCACTAGGGGAATGATTCCCTGGAAGAATACCCGGGCTGTTTTGGTTGGATCTGAAGTTGGAGTGACTCAGGTACTAGTTATATTTAATTGTGTTTGGGCTAATTTCCAAATAGGCCTGGATCACTAAAGACCTACATCATTTCATGAGTCAACAGTGAAATGAGCTGAACAGCAATGTGATGCCGGTGAGGGGAAAAAAACTGCAAAAGGAAATAAAAGTGTCCAAACTTAATTACAAACAAGAAGCAGAAGAGGAGGGGTGGGAACACCAGAGAGGTCTGCCAGGGATTGAGCGACACAGACTGCAGAAACCGCAAGCAATTTAGTGTTCAGATCTGATTAAATTTGCAAATGCTTTGAACACATTCGATGGAAGATTGAACACAAATGTGTGAATAAGAGCAATTATGTATGCAAACATACACTTCGGTCGGCAACAACAGAGGGAAAAAAAAGATATTGGCTTGGAATCTGTCCACTTTAGTCCCTAACTTTGGCACACAATAACATGCAAGTTTCCATCCATCCATCTATCCCTCCATCATCTCTCTATCCCTCCACCCATTCATATATCCCTCCATCCCTCCATCCATATCTCCATCCATCCATCCTTCCACCCATTCATCCATCCCTCCATATATTCATCCCTCTATCCCTCCACCCATCCAGCCATCCATCCCTCTATCCATCCATCTAACCATCCATCCATCTATCCCTCCATCCCTCCATCATCCATCAATCCCACCATCCATCCTTCTATCCATCCATCTATCCGTCCATCCACCTAACCGGCTCATTCCTGGCCAGCGTCCTGTGGGGGTGGGGGTGGGGGTGGGGGTGGGGGGGGGGATACACCCTGGAGAGGTGGGCGATCCCGCGCAGGGCACACACACACACACACACTGTTCACTCACACACTCACACCGATGGGCAATTTAGACTCTCTAAGTAGCCTAACCTGCATTTGTTTTGACTGTGGGAGGAAACATGAGTGCCTGAAGGAAACTCACACAGACACGGGGAGAACATAGAACGGATTCCGGGCCTTCTCGCTGCGAGCTAACAGTGCTATTCCCTGGATCACCCTAAAATGCAAGTGTGTTTTGTCTTTCCTTTGCTCAGAAACACGTTGGCAAGATGTTATAGACAAATGCGACTAGAGTCCCGGCCTCTCTGTGTGTTCTCTCCACTGAACCTTACAAGACTCTGCCTTGGGCCGTGTTCTGACAGGAGCTATTCCCCCATAGGACACAGTTTACATGTTTTTACATAATCAAAATAAAAGATGGTTTCACAATTTTAAGTTACAATTTGTGCCACATCTCTCTGCAGATATAAACCGGATGCATTACGTAGCCATGAAGCGCGCATGTGACTTTTGGGTGGGTGCTCAGGTTGCAATTGTTCAGTCTAGAAATGGGTTTAGCATACCATACAGTACACAGGTCGGGCAGAGGGTGCCCTCAATCAAATCCACGGCTTGTGCAGAAAGGCATATGTACCCACACGGAGGTGCACAGGCAAATACATTTTAATCTCACACTTCTTGTGACAGGTTAATGCCGTCATAATTCTGCATCGGCAGAACTGCTGGAAAAGCCTGGAGAATAGGAGGCCAATAGAGAGATTTGAGTCCATGTAACATTTCACGGGGTGAGTTTTCGACATTATTAGATATGAGTTGCTCACAAAATGAATATGGACCATCAGCTTAAAGTGCCAGATCTGAGTAAGAGGGTGCGATTGAACCTTAAAGCGTTTGAGGACAGCACCAGTGAATTCATGCATCAGAAAATATTAATATGTGCCACCAGCCCATTTTATTTCCCATCTGACATCATTATTTTTGCACAATAACCAAGGGCATCTTTCGGCTCAAACCGCTGATATCGTCTCTCTGATAAGACAGCTGGAAATCTTCCTTTCCCCCCTATCCCTTTACCACAAGCATTATGAAAATATAACACTGCTGAATACACTTTTTACCCTTGTAATCTGATAAATGGCTTAGCAGCATCTCACGCACATGACCAACCCTGAGAAATGCAGCCCAACCATCAGGCAATGCTCAATTTTCTCTTAAAAGCAAATCCTTAAGATTAGCGCAAAGTAAACCCACACATGACCTCTTTTTTAGATCAAGCGCAGATGTGATTATTGCAGCCACAGGGAAACTATCTGTTATACCCCGTTCCGAGTGGGCCGGTTTGAATCCTGGCTTTGCCGGTGCCAACCATAGCTGTGAAGCCCATGGGCTGCTGATTGCCACACACACACACACACACACACACACACACACACACACACACACACACACACACACATATGTACACACACACGTACGCATACACACATGCATGTACACACATGCATGTACATGCACACAGACACAGACACATGCATGCAGACACATGCACACATACGCATACACACACACACACACTCACACACATGTATACACACACACACACACACACTCACACACACAAACATGCCCACACACCCCTTAGATACCATCAGCCATACAGTACTTACATACATTCTTTCAAAGCATTATTCCCAACAGAATGCTCAAAACCTGGTCCTCTGATAGTTCTGTTTTGTTTTTCTTTCACACCTAATAGGGCCCTGAAAAAAGAGGCAGAAAGACACACAGGAGTTGATTTGTGCGAGGTGTTTCAGCTGCAAATGAACTGTGAGATGGAAACCGGTCGGAGAAGGCAATCTGCACCAATCTGCTCAAATTCCAGGGAGCAAGGTGTTGGTCGTTTGTGGAGAGGACAAACACAAGGTGACAGCGTCAGCGACACTCTATCCCGCCCCGGCTAGCAGACTACCGTGACGCGAAGAGCAATTTCACACAAAGGCCCGGCGGTGAAGCCAGCGATCGCGGGAAACGAAGCTCTAATGGGCAGCACGCGGTGGCTCGGAGGCCAGCAAATAAAGCAGAAATCACAACAAGCTAAAGAGAACTTCCGGGGCTGATCGAAACCAATTTAACATGTTTCTGACCGCGGGCTTTTGCTAGGAGTCCGTATAGGAGTGGTTAAGCAGGCAGGAGTTTGATGACCTCACTTGAGTTGATCGCAGTGAGCATCTGGAACATTTCCTTAATGTGGTTTAGCTACAACCTGGGAAGAGCCCTGCTTGTCTGAAAATAACCAAAACATTTGTTTGTTGCTTAGCTTAAGTTCTGTTCCACTGAAAAAAAAGCACATTTTCAGTCAAATGTACCTTTGTCTGATTACTGCTGCAAATAATCCCTCAACTATTCAGCTTTCCACCACCTTTTGAATGATTTTGCCATGTGTATGGTAGAATTCTCAAAACCTGATTCTGGGCAATATTACAGGACTCATTTTTTCAGCCATTTTGAAAATGGTGACTTTTCAACCAAATGTTCAAATTTGTAATTTCCTCTATCTTGAATAAAGCGCAAATGAGCTAATTTACATATTTTCTCAGAATACCTCATGATAATTCATGTATGTACCGCTGAAATGATCTGGAAGACCAAAGATGCACTTTTGGTGGAATATAACCTAAAGGGGACAAGCTAAAGAATAAATTGGAAATAAGTGGTGGCATATCCTAACCTTCGGCCCTCAAGAAAATTTTACATTGGATTTTCTGTGGTGGTGGGGCCCAATGTGAGATCTTTTTCATTGGCCAGACTCTAACCCACCTAGCGTACATTAACTCTGACTGGCCTGTAAATAATATGGCAGTTACAGTAGTTACATTTTGAATTCACCTCAGATGACGTTACCGTGGTCCCCTATTCCTTCACAATAATTACAGCCGTGGAATGGCCAGGAGATGGCAGCATAATCTCAGTAATATCTCTAAAAATAATAAATGAATAAATGAATACAATACATGAATACAAATACAAATGAGTCCTAGATGATTGCTATGAATAATGTTACAGAAAATAATTAATAAATAATAACTGAAAGTGATTAAATTATTTTCAAATCATTGCAGTTGTACAAAGTCATTTTATTTGAAAAAACACTTGGGAACACTTGAGAAAGGAAAGTGCGTGGGAGGATAGTTTGACATCCAACATTTGACATGAGCCATTTGGCAATGTGAGAACAATCTGTTCAATGAACAATCTGTGGTCTGTCTGTCTGGGCCCTTCAGCGATTATCTTCTGATATGTCTGATCTGTCAAACAACAGAAGAGGGTATGAGTGAGCAAATACTGTTTGTGAGCATATTCTGTGGGGTGATTACAAAGCAATGGACTCATCAACCATGGCTGCTGTAACTGTCAATTATCTACTGGCCAATCAGGGCTGCTGTAGGCTACGCAGGTTAGGGTCTGTCCAATCAAAAGTTACAGAAGGTCCAGGAACGGAAGGTATGTAGATTGCATTTAAGTGCAAGTACAAGGGATGTGTTTTTGTTGTCAGATTTAGGCATTTGTAGACATCTGTCTAAATAAATAAATGTTATACAACACCATATATGAAACGAGAAATTACCTGCAATCAAAATCACAAGATATCTGAAGTAATAAGGGTGTCAGCTAAAATTAAATTTCAAAACACTATTTTTGAACTCCAGTGGCATTACCTGCCAACAGAACTTCCTGTAACACATTAAATATGAAATATTTTGACATTCCTTGGGTGACTCTGGAATTATTATTTGGAAATATTTGCAATATACTATACAGAATGTTTATTCAGAAGATTTCACATACCTCAAATATTTGTGCATAAACAATGCTTCCCAATTCAATACACTCACAGCTTAGGTGATATCACTTGCCAAGTCTTAAAGACTGTTGCTGGCAGATAACATTCACATTAATATATGTATTGATGTATTTATTAATTTATTTATTTGTAAATACAATTCTGGGTACTATGATGATTTATTTGTGTTAGTTTTAGTATTTAGTGCCCAATAAATCACTTATTGCATGCATATACCAAGCATAAACAGACATAGCGTTATAGAGTCTTTCCCCAATTTTATTTTATTCATTTATTTTGCTCTTAATGCATCTTACTGGTGCTTCAAAACTCTTTGAACTTTGCATTCCCTAGTCACCACGGTAAGCTTTTTAAAGCACTTCATTTTAACAGTGCAGTCCAACCAATAACAATGACAACAGGAAGATACGATTGCATGGCTGTTGTAGCACTCTGAGTGTGATTGCTGTGACTATTAAACAGCAGTAACAGCCTGTGTTTTCATCTCGGTAATGTGTGACATTAGCAGAAAATTACAGGAGTGGCCCCTGCTGCTTTCATATGCATCCCGATTCTAATGATTAAACATACTGTAATTCCTGAAACCAGATAAAAGCTATTAAACTATTCAAAATGCCATTTGTTTTGTGAATATACTAAAAACAATTGCAGGAAATTATAGATTTTACATGTGCTCATCTATTTCAACACTCATAATGTCCTTTATTTATTGACACTATTTATTGTTAAATGTTCTGGCTAGTATTCCAAGGTTAGCTTGCTATCCTGGAAGACATTGGCCATTCCACCATCTTAAGTTGTGCAGTGACTCATAATTACCTTAGCTGGTATTCTTACCTCAAGGTTGGCAGCAGAATCATTTTTTTCCTGAACATACCAAGCTGATGTGGAACCATTGTCTGGAGTCGATTGTTCCCCTCTGACCTTCGAGATGTGCTGTACCCGAGAGATAATTCTAGAAACCTGTAAATAGGCTTGTCCCCCGTTACTCACACTTGCCAACAGTGTCCAAGCGAAGACTGCAGTGTGCCTCAGATTTTCACTGTGCATTGAGAGACCCTGATCGGCTCAAAGACGTTGTTAGCCGAGCCAACAAATGTAACAAATGCAATTCACTCAACGTGGAACAGCGCAGGCTACTGCTTGCAAGCAATACCAACAGATGGCTCACCTTTTTACAAGTAATTAATTAATTAATTCATGCATTCATTATCCTAATCCGCTTATCCTGAACAGGGTCGCAGGGGGGCTGAAGCCTATCCCAGCATACATTGGGCGAAAGGCTGGAATACACCCTGGACAGGTCGCCAGTCCATCGCAGGGCAGACACACCATTCACTCACACACTGATACACTCATACCTACAGGCAATTTAGACTCTCCAGTCAGCCTAACCTGCATGTCTTTGGACTGTGGGAGGAAACCGGAGTACCCGGGGGAAACCCACATGAACACAGGGAGAACATGCAAACTCCAAACACAGAGGCCCTGGCCGACGGGGATTATTTTTTACAAATAGTGAAAACATGAATTTATATTAGTCTTATGAACATGCAGCATGTCGATGGACCAATAATGTGTGCATGGGACGCCTGTAGTGTAGTGGTTAAGGAACATGACAGGGACCTGCAAGGTCAGTGGTTTGATCCCTGGTATAGCCACAATAAGCCATTGGGCCATTGAGTAAGGCCCATAACCTCCAGGGGAGGATTGTCTCCAGCTTAGTCTAATCAACTGTAAGTCGCTTTCTCTGCTGCCTTCCACACTGTGGATCACTCCATCCTCCTGTCTGCCCTGTCAGCAACGGGCATCTGTGGCACAGCCCTGGACTGGATTGAGTCCTACCTCTCTGGTCGCTCCTTCCAGGTTGCCTGGGCTGGTTCGGTATCGACACCTCGGCCCCTCACCACAGGAGTTCCCCAGGGCTCAGTCCTTGGCCCGCTTCTTTTTTCTCTTTACACTCGCTCCCTTGGCCCTGTGATCACTGCACATGGGCTATCCTACCACTGCTACGCGGACGATACCCAACTCTTCGTCTCGTTCCCGCCGTCTGATACGCAGGTTTCAGCCCGTATCTCTGCTTGCCTGAGGGACATCCAGAGCTGGATGGACAACCACCATCTAAAGCTCAACCCGGTGTAGGGACTACAACTTCCACATTCCCACAGGAAAATTCTGCGACGTCCACCACGAATGACGTCTAACTTGGTTCAGCCAATCCCGTAATGGCGGTAGCAATAAAGGTCCCGTATAAGAGCAAGACACGTTCTTGGGATCTCTCTTCTCTTCTCTTCTCTTCTGCCTCTTCTGCTTCTTCTCTTGGACGCACCCTTTTTGGGCATTCGCTTCAGCTCATCTGCTCCGAGACTCGGACAGAGGCTGAATGCTGCACAGCGCACTACCAGGCCTACGGACACACCCAGTTACCTCGCGGTAACTTCGTGGCCTATAGCGAGTGGAAACTGGTGTACGCGGAACGCTACATCAGTTTACTCCTGCAAAGCTCACCATCGAAAACAGCAACAAACTTTTCCACCCGGAAAAAGGACAAGCGAACATCCTTCCAGCAACCGAGTGGACCAGACGATAGCGCGCGGCTAAGACGCCCCAGCCTGCGCATCTCTCCAGGACACGCATTCACAGCACCATCGCGGCTCCTATAAGGACAGCACGTCTTTTGGATCCAATGCGTATGGACTCAGTAAGAGAACAAACATTCAGGCATAGCCAGTGTTTAGTTTAGTCTTAACTGTTTTCGTGAATCTGTGTTTCTATATTTACCATCCTACTATTGAAATGTGTTTGGTTAGCTACATATATATGTACGTGAATTGATTCGCCGTCTTTTGCGCATATATAGAGTAAAACTACTCAAGTAGTCCCATCTCACAGCTAACTCTAACTCATTACCATATCCAGAACTCTAGCTTACTCAAGCTAGCTACTCCCACCTTTCCTTTGTTCAAGCGACACGCGCGCTCGCGCGCGCCCACACACACACATACACGCCCTAACGTAACCTACTAATTTACCCAACTAAATTTCCTTACTAACTTCCCGTTAGTTTATCTGTTATGTGTTTGTATGTTTGTTTAATAAATATATTTTATTAAACCCCGGTGTCCGTTTTGGAATCACATAGACATGAGAGCCGAGTTAAAGCAGTCTTTCGAAGAACTTCCAACCTTCAGGTTATCGGTATGTTTAATCATTAATATTGGTTACTTTAATTATTAATTAAAATACTAAATTTGTGGTTAGATATTTCTGATAATAGTAATTTTATGAGACTGATTACTTTTTGCAGTTATACTGCTACACAACGTTTAACTGGCGCCCCGGTTTCGTAGAGAGTAAAATCCCTGCGTTATTTGGCGGCCCGTGCGAGGACCCTACATAATTTGGAGTCCCGTGCGAGGACCCCTACACCGGGTAAAACTGAAATGATATTCATCCCTGCTAATACCTCTCCCCATCTGGATCTCTCCATTTCCCTTGGGGATACCACACTCACGCCGTCACCCAGTGCAAGGAACCTCGGCGTGGTGATGGACAGCAGACTGTCCCTTTCCGAGAACATTGCGGCGGTGACCCGGTCTTGCAGGTTCTTCCTATACAACATACAGAGAATCCGCCCCTTTCTCACCCCCTACTCGACCCAGCTCCTGGTCCAAGCGATGGTTCTGTCCCGCCTGGACTACTGCAATTCCCTCTTGGCTGGCCTCCCAGCGTCCGCCATCAGACCCCTCCAACTCATCCAGAATGCAGCAGCTCGTCTGGTCTTCAACCTTCCCAAATACTCACACGTCACCCCCCCTGCTTACTTCCCTCCACTGGCTGCCTGTCATGGCTCGCATCAAATTTAAAACATTGGTGCTAGCCTTCCAAGCAGTTAAAGGGTCTTCCCCAGCTTATCTGCAAAAAATCATCAGACCCTACACCCCTGCCAGACCGCTTTGTTCAGCCTCCACAGGCCGCTTGGCACCTCCCCCTCTCAGAACCTCCACCTCACGCTCACGACTACTGTCTGTTCTGGCTCCACGGTGGTGGAACGAACTCCCCGTTGAGGTCAGAACTATAGAATCTCTCCCCACCTTCAAGCGCAAGCTGAAGACACACCTCTTCAAGCAGCACCTCTCCCCATCCCTCCCTACCTCCCTGTGAACCTTAATTGTTGTCTCTGTGACTTGCTTTGTGTATCGGTATTTTTAGTTGGCTAGGTAGGCAGTGTTTGGATAGTTAACTTTGGTCACTTTTGCTCTGTTTGTTTGTTTGTTTGTTTGTTCAAAAAAAAAAAAAAATGGCCCTTGTCCTTATCTTTGATGTACAGGTAGCAGTTGAAATTGTACTTCCCTCTAGGGTCTTTCAGCGAACTTATCCCTGGTTATGGGTATGCTCTTTGTTGTACGTCGCTCTGGATAAGAGCGTCTGCCAAATGCCAATAATGTAATGTAATGGATAAAAGCGTCTGCCAAATGACATCTAATTTAAATTGGTATGTTTTCCCCACATGTAATCTTGGCAATTCTCCATTTGAGAAGGCTCTTTGGACTCCTGTATATGATGGATTGTGAGATACACTTAGCTCCAAAGAGTGCCTGGGTGAAGCTGCATTGCGTGTGGGATAAGTGTACTGGGTGTAGGCATTTATTTGCACACTCACTCGTGCCACACAATTGTACACTTATGTAGACAAAACTTAGGTGTATTGGGATACAGCCGATAAGTTTTATATTTCATCTTCAATCACGCAAAAGAAAACAAAAAAAAACCGACCCTTTGTATGAAGCCGTGGCGGCACGGATGGTGCAGTGGTTAGCACTGCTGCCTCACAGCAAGGAGGTCCTGGGTTCAAATCCCCGTCGGCCGGGGCCTCTCTGTGCGGAGTTTGCATGTTCTCCCCGTGTCTGCGTGGGTTTCCTCCGGGTACTCCGGTTTCCTCCAACAGTCCAAAGACATGCATGCTAGGCTGATTGGAGAGTCTAAATTGCCCGTGGGTATGAGTGTGTGAGTGAATGGTGTGTGTGCCCTGCGATGGACTGGCGACCCGTCCAGGGTGTATTCCTGCCTTTCGCCCAATGTATGCTGGGATAGGCTCCAGCCCCCCTGCGACCCTGTTCAGGATAAGCGGGCTCAGATAATGGATGGATGGATGGATGAAGCCAGCTGCTGACCTCTGACACGTGTACGTGAGGTGATAAACGATTATTGAAATTGAATTCAAACTGGAACTTCACTCAGTTTTCTCCTGGAGTCTGGAGGATCTGGAGTGTGTCCAACGTTGACAACCGACTGGCTTTGCATTATTATTTTGTGTCCTTTCTTTCTTTCTTTCTTTCTTTCTTTCTCTCTCTCTCTCTTTCTTTAAAGACAGGTCACAGCAGTCCGTGAGTACATCTGGAAAATGGCTATTGGGCGGTCACAGTTCAGAGTAATGTCAGACTGGGTACTGCGCCTCGAGGAAGCTGGCCTCCTGGCCGTGAGCAGGTGGTGTCCTGACCAATGACACGGAGCCCTTGCTCTCACTGGAGGACCTGCTTTTGGGGCGTCCTGGTTTATGCCTGCATTTGAAATGCAAAGGCGACTGCAGGCAGAAGGGGCATACTTAACAGAGCAGGGCCCTTTTACTCATTTTTATTAGCTAATTAAACATTCACAGGATTATAGTAAACCAGGTTTAGAGCATGAGCACACATAACTGCTGGTGTATTTGCATATCTCACCAGCCCAGCAAAATCAATGAAAAAATAATGAGAGATAGAGAGAGAGACATCTGATCAGTTTAAAGTCTAAAATAAATTACAATGTATTGGAAACAATGTCAATGCAAAAGGTAGCTGTCTCACCACAAAGTATGATTATTATTACCATAATCTCTGGAATGATCCCACAAATTTTCCTGACTTCTTTTGTTCCTGACTTCTCCTTTGTACCCCTCTCCTATTCCATCTCTGAACCTCCTCTCTCTTTCTCTCTTCTTCTCTTTCTTCGTCAGGACTCTTTCTGCTGACAGGATGTATTAAAATAACTATGTAACGGGGAAGCACTACTTAATTAAATTTGGAGGCTGTAAATCCCTTTTCTTCCGCATTATGGATGTGCAGAGGGTAATTTGTGGCAAAAGTCAGAAGAAATGTTAAGTGAGGGAATGATGGATCACCCGTCAGCTGGTGGCTGAACCTGGAGCCGGAGCGGCGATTGGGAAGGAAATGTCAAGTGAGTAAAGGGAATGAGAATCAGGAAAATCGGAATGTCGGGGGGGGGGAGAGAAATAAATGGCGGAATACCAGGAGGCTTTTCCACGTGTTTGCCATTGCTATACGGTCGCAAATACATCATCTATTCAGGACGGTCGGAGAGCGATACATAGTCAATGGCACTTCTTCACAGAGATGAACCTGAAACGTGTTCGGTTGTGTTGAAATCCAAAGACGTGCAGCCAAACGTCTATAGGTGACTTCATGCGTCGATGCGGACTGCATTTACAGAAATGTTGCTAATGCCCATTGACCATTGTCATTGTCAAATAAACTGAATTCAATTGAATGAACTTCAAAACTAAATATATTCAAAACATGATACTAATAATAGCTATTTATCTGTAACTTACAGTTGATTAGACTAAGCAGGTGACAATCGCATCTGTAGCAATGCAGGGTTAAGGGCCTTGCTTAAGGGCCCAACAGCTCTGTGGTTACCCCCTGCATGCAGTTAGATATTACCCTGTTAGAACAGGATGTGCCCTCGGCATGGTTTAAGTTCACAAACGGTCAATCGGTCAAATTATGAGTATGGCTTAAGCCAATCCTTCTGCTGCTGCGTGAACCTGAGATGTTGTGTTTTGTGATTCTGCTTTCTCGAATACGACAGTTTGGCGAGACACGGGGGGGGGGGGGGGGGGGGAAGCGTGACTCGGATGATTAATCGTCCGAGCCGCCAGAAACAGTCCGGCAGAAGAGCCAGGACGCGCGGTAAGAAAGCGGAGTTCGTGCGCTAGCCCTGTCGCGACACGTCGAGCTGCCGATATTTCTCCCGCGTTATTGATGAGGAAACCTCAGCTCTGCTTTTCCTCCGCGGACAGTAACAATGGGGCTAGGTAACCGCGGGAGACGGAGCAGAACAAAGACGGATGAAGGGCGGGGGTGAAATGTAGCTGACTGCGGTGAAGCCTGCTTGTACTGACGTCATGAAGGTGAGGCCGTTTCCTTGCGTGTTCGACCGGTGGGGCAGGGGCCATGCGTGGACTCAGGGGCCAAGTGTTGACTCATGCGCTGTCATCAGTTAATCTGCAGTCATCTTGACCTGGAACTGCGTGCCAGGAACAGCATGCCAGGGCCACTTTCACTAGAGATGAACACTTAGTCGCCTGTCTGAGCCAGGGGTGCCCCATTTCATCCTGGAAGGGCTGCTGTGGACACAGGTCTTTATTTGATAGCAACCCCCATAAGTAGGGAGTCTGTCTGTATCGTAGTGGTTAAGGTACATGACTGGGTCAGTGGTTTGATCCCCAGTGTAGCCGCAATAAGATCCGCACAGCCATTGGGCCCTTGATCAAGGCCCTTAACCTTGCATTGCTCCAGGGGAGGATTGCCTCCTGCTTAGCCTAAACAACTGTACGTCGCTCTGGATAAGAGCGTCTGCCAAATGCCATTAATGTAATGTACTGTATTTGGACAGTGCCACCATTTTTGTTGCTTTGGGTCTGAACAAAACAATGACTATGAGGTTAATGTGTCAACTGTCAGGTTTAGAATCTATTCTAGACCTTGTGTTAGCTTCCTTGTGCTTGAACTAATGATGCAACCGCTTCAAGGCCCTAGTGTTGGCATTTCAGGCTGCTAACAAAAATAAAATCTGCACTTACAATGACTGTATTTTTCATGTGTATTTTACAAGTTATGGATATGATGCTTTAACTTGTGGAAAAACCTATGCACTTGTAAGTCGCTTTGGATTAAAAGCATCTGCTAAATGACTAAAATGTAAATGTAATATAAATGCAACTATACAACGATACAACAAATCAGCAAGAAACAGGTGAGCAGCCAGTGTCCAATTACTTTTGGTCCCTTAAAATGCTGGGGACTGTTCATAAAAGGTCAGGCCAGACCACTGGTACTGAACAGGTCAGGCCAGACCACTGGTCATGAACAGGTCAGGCCAGACCAATGGGAATGAACAGGTCAGATTCCCACAGGGATCACCTGATAAGGATGTAAATTCCCTCAAATTAAAGCTGACGGTCTGCACCTCATTGTCATTATTTCATTTCAAATCCACCGTTCTGGAGCACAGGTTCCAGAAAGAGGTCGCTGTGTGTTTGTGTGTGTCATGCCTCAGCAGTATGTTACTTAGTAGTTTGTTACTTAGAGCTTAGTTTTACTCCTTCGTGTCGGCCCTGATCATTTCTTTGCAACAAATGAATCGGCTTGAGAAATCGACTTGGACATTAAAAGGCATACAAGACCACAGCAAGAGAACTCTAACAAGGGTGTTTACATTATGAATGCCGGCCTGCCAAAAACCATTCTGATACAACCCAAGATCCCTTACATTAAAGAAGAAGAATATCAAAAGGTACAAGGAACCGTTTGACATCGCACTGCGTTTGTACATTAGTTAGCACATTAGTGCATTAGATTAGGCGTGTGAGAGTTAACTGCAGATGAAAGGCACTGACCTCACAAATTCAGAAAACACA
This sequence comes from Conger conger, assembly GCF_963514075.1. NCBI lineage: Eukaryota > Metazoa > Chordata > Actinopteri > Anguilliformes > Congridae > Conger > Conger conger. The sequence continues at coordinate 73,417,900 of NC_083763.1, read as the reverse complement.
CATCACGACTCGTAAGCTTCACTAGCGATAACACTGTTTGGAATAGCTGCAGGCTATTGCTACAAGGGGAAAGCACGCTGACTGAAGAGGCAAAAAAAAGTATTTAATAATGCTGAAATGAAACGAGGAACTTATTATTGCTTTTTGGTATTCAGCCAGAAACACTTGGACATTGATTGTATGTATAGATAAGTAATCTATAATGGTTCGTCTGGTGAGTTAGGAGACTAGTCGATGAGATGAAAGCAGGAATTCCGAAGCCTCTCACTTATTCCCAGGTCTCTCTGACTGTCTGATGGGAATTCTGCTGCTGATCCATAAGGTGCTGTCAGACAATATTGCGGTCCTGTTGTCTTGTCGTTTATCGGTGATATGCAGCCAACCACTTTCCAGGCAGACCTGTTCATTACCAGTGGTCTGACCTGTAAATTTGCTTTCGTGTACATCCAGATGCGTTAAGATGTCTCTCACACGCATGCCTGCCTCTAACACGATGTGTCTTCCAATGGCATGTCTTCTGTCTGACTCTGACAGCGGAGGCATGGCGTTTCCAGGGAGGAAAAACTTTTATTTTTTTCTGGATGATCAGAATTACATTTACGAGGCACAACAAAATGTTGACCCCCGACATGGGATAGGTAATCAGTACCACCTGTTGATTGATGTGGCACAAAATGGCATCCATTTTGCACTGGTCAGATGTGACAATCAGGATTAAGTTCACTTGCAGAATCGAGTGGAATGTCATAGCACATCCATAATGTAATAATATAATGTATAGTAATAATCCATAATAGGTCATATAACAATAACTCCTTATGATCTGTAATGTACAATATTACGATATATAATTGTGATCTGAAGTCTTATAATATTGCATTATAATGTGTAATTTACATATCTTATTAACAATGTGTTTTTGCCCGCATAATTGCTGCTTACTGGATGTTTTTTTTGTTTTTCACACCATTCTCTGCTAACTCTAGAGACTGCTGAGCATGAACATCCCAGGAGATCTGTAGTTTCTGATATGTTCAAACCACCCTGTCTGGCACCAACAATAATTCCACGGTCAAAATCACTTAGATCACATTTCTTCCCCATTCTGACATATGGTCTGAAAAACACCTCTTCACGACTTGCTTTTATGTGTTTAGTTGCTGCCACACGATTGGCTGATTAAATATTTGCATTAACAAGCTGGTGTACAGGTCTACCTAATAAAGTTCTCACTGAGTGTATAATGTTACATTCATTCAGCAGGGGACACGGGTATGTTGGTGAATTAAGTCTTGTGTGTAATATTTACTCTGTAACATGGCAGACGGTGTATGAACTGTTTTGCAATGTACTGTATGTTTAGCAAAAGTAAGATTTATTTAAATGGCAATGTCTCCAAACAGGGTATAATTTAGATGCCAGGTAAATCCAACTGCATACAAATTATACTAACCACGAGACTTTCCGCAATCTTGTCTTTTGTCTTTTTCATCATATCCAGCTCTAAATTATATGTGACAATGTCAGACATCTAAAAGCACTCAACGTGTCATGTTTAAGAACACTGTGAAAAGCATGTTCAATTGAGTTTAAAATCCGGTGACTGACTGGGCCACGTCAATACTTTCTGATATACTCCGCGGTTAAGTTTGCCGTATGTTTCGGGTCGTTGCCTTGCTATATGATAAACTTCCGACCAGTGAGTTTTGTGACATTTCTCTGAACATTGGTGGACGCTATGTCTCTGCACACTTCAGTAGTCATTCTGATTATGGAATCACTGGTCACATCATCGAGTAAGACCACTGACCCAGTTCTAGATGTAACCATAGATGTGTGCGTGTGTGTGTTTGTGTTTAGATTGTACTGTAAAAGGTACAGGCTGTTATTACATTACATTACATTTTATTTAGCAGATGCTTTCATCTAAAGTGACGAATAAAACAGTGTAAATCAAGGTCATTGAACAAACTACAGAAGAGGTCAGATAAGGTACAATTCACTCATGATCTGTCGTAAAGCCATGAACACAAGTCCAGTACACCAGGTAGATAGGCCAGGTCTGTACGTAAGGTCAGGAGCTACAGTGCCGTGACAAATACAAATTCAAACCTAGATTCAAGTAAGAAATGCAACAAGGGGCTGAAGACAGAAAAAACACTTGATTTGAGGATTCCTGCAGAGGAGTCAAGATGCAGTTTGAAGGGTTGAGTCTGCGGAGGAGAATGGGCAGCAAGTGAGCAGTTCTTACGGGGATGAGGAGGTCATTTCACCACCGGGGAGTGAGGGTGGAGAAGCTCTGCAGTCGGGACTAGCGAGAGCCGATCAGCAGAGCGGAGTGGTGGAGCTGGTGTGTAGGGCTGAACTACGTCCTGTAGGTAGGGAGGGCTGGACTGTCCTATATGATCACTGATCCACTGTTCTGCGTCTCAGAGAGAACATGTAACACGTGTAATGCAATCCAGTAGATGCTAATGCGTGGTGTCTTGTTTCAGACATCAATGTGGTTTCACTCGATCCTCATCGCTGAGGAGATAGCGGAGAGCCGCGCCATTCCTCTGTAGTCACCGAGGCTCACTTTACTCTCCTGAAGCACGTCTCAGAAAGGATGAGGCGAGAGAGCTGGGGAGAAAAAGAGCATTAATTACTCTCCCACTCTTTCGCACCGTGCCTTTTGTTCTGGCTCCTCTGTCTTCTGTCCGTTTCTCTGCTGTCCATCATGCATCACCCAGACGCAGGCTTTTAAGGACTCCTGCAGGAGGCCGGATTCTGTTTTCTGACTTTTGCAGCTGCCTTAGGTGAGTTCAGTATATGTTCTGCCTTTGCTTGTTTCATAGTTTACTAAGGGCACGGCTGGAACCCCAGTTAAATGTTGGCTTAAAAATGCTTTAAAATGCTTTAAAATTTAAGTTGGCTGGGAACAAACCACTTATTTGCACACTAGGTGCCCCTAAGTCTTAATCAACATGATTGGCCGATTAAATATTTGCATTAACAAGCTGCTGACAAGGTCTACCTAATAAATATATGATGTAAAGTTACCCTGAAAAGGGTACTGTGATGTCACAATTCAGATGTGGCCAGAGAGCACACCTTTTGACCATTTTATTTTAATAAAAAATTGCAAAATTTCATAAATGTTGAACGGATGGCATTGATTAAAATAGTTTCACCATGAAGTAGGCATACAAACATCTAAACAGCTAAAAAGGTTTGATCTAGAGTGAAACTCTGCTTTAATAGCATAGCATGCAACAGGGAGAGAGGGTGAATAGTGCTGGGCATTTCAAACTGGGGAGAGAAGCAGAGAGACCTCCAGTCTGGCATCCCAGCCATGGTGAATAGTACAGTAGAGAGACCTCCAGTCTGGCAGCCCAGCCGTGGTGAATAGTAAGTGAGAGAGACCTCCAGTCTGGCAGCCCAGCCGTGGTGAATAGTAAGGGAGAGAGACCTCCAGTCTGGCAGCCCAGCCGCGGTGAATAGTAAGTGAGAGAGACCTCCAGTCTGGCAGCCCAGCTGTGTTAAACAGTACAGCAGAGAGACCTCCAGTCTGGCAGCCCAGCCGTGGTGAATAGTAAGGGAGAGAGACCTCCAGTCTGGCAGCCCAGCCATGGTGAATAGTACAGTAGAGAGACCTCCAGTCTGGCAGCCCAGCTGTGTTAAACAGTACAGCAGAGAGACCTCCAGTCTGGCAGCCCAGCCGTGGTGAATAGTAAGGGAGAGAGACCTCCAGTCTGGCAGCCCAGCCATGGTGAATAGTACAGTAGAGAGACCTCCAGTCTGGCAGCCCAGCCGTGGTGAATAGTAAGTGAGAGAGACCTCCAGTCTGGCAGCCCAGCCGTGGTGAATAGTAAGGGAGAGAGACCTCCAGTCTGGCAGCCCAGCTGTGGTGAATAGTAAGGGCTGTCTGGGGAACATGATCAGGGAACTGGGTACGCAGCTCTGAGGTGGCCGGTTCAATTCCCAGGAGCTTTTTACCCCAGTCTTACCCTTGAGCAAGGTACTTGAATTTCAGTAAATGTATTGCACACAAGAAAAATAATCTAAGCTGTGCTACTTCTCCTGAATGCCTGACATGTGACATATGCCAAAATATGAGTATGATTTTGTATGCTTTTCATAATTCAAGACATTAGAATTGTCAATGTCAATCCAACACGAACAGCATTTCTATGAGATCATATTGGATAATTCTGTGTAAAATGTACTCCGTGAGAGTTGTGTTAACTCTACCCATTCTCTTGGCATCATTTCAAAACAGACTCCGAAACATGACTATTAATGCGTGTTAGTTCTCCCACGTTCAGACATATACTGTCTCATGGTTTATTGATGGGGTTGGGTTGTTAAAAGCACAAAGAAACAAACAAACAAACAAAACAAAAAAAAAAAACCGAAGAAAAGTGTTTTCAGGCCTGAAGGCAGGGTGAGTATGGAATAAATAGCATTGTGCTTCTTCTGGCTGATGTAACTGGACTCAGCCCATAACACAATGCAGGCAGCTTCTCCCCGCCACAGAAATGCGCCTGGAACGGCCTCTGATATCGATCCCCGCGCGCTGCTGGACTCCGGGCCTCATTGCGGAAGGTTCCTGGCTGGAGATGAAGCCGGCCGCATCGTGGACCACAGAACCGGACCACTTCAGCTGTTTCAGTCTGTCCTGGTAGGGGACTAGTTCACTTTGTTCCCACAAGAACATCATGACATATTTTACAGACAGCGGGGGGGGGCTCGTGCTAAATGGGAGATATGGAGCTCCGTCTTAGTCAGTAAGAATAGATAGAGAGAGAGTGAGAGGTAGAGAGAGAGGGAGATAAAGAGGAGAGAGAGAAGGAGCAAGAGAGAGTGAGGGCTGGAGGGAGTGAGAGAGAGAGGGAGATGGAGGGATGAAGAGAGAGAGAGAGCACTCCTCTACACTAACCATAGTCATCATCTGGAATCATTTCAGTTTCATGAAAAAGTAATAAATGTACCATACATGAAAGGCAATGCTTTCAAAATCAGGAGTTTGTTTAGTGTGTGAGTGTGCAAACAACAACACAAACAAGAAAACATCCTGAGATCTGGGCATCATGGGATGTGTAGTTTACAGAAAATCAATTGCTTTCACTGTATTTTAACTGAATTGTATCCAATATTTTCAAAACTACATTCAAAATAATATTCTACACTAGTATATTTCCTGAAAATGACATTTAAAAAGGCACAATTTAAATCCTCAAATCTGACTTGACCCTGCGTTAGCTGTGACCTGCATTAATTCACAGCAGAATGCTTAGAGGAGCATTTCATTGTGCTCAGAATTGTTGACTTGAACCTTGAGTCTTTAGCTTGACTCTGTGTATGGCCAGTCCACCTGAGATGGGCCTTTTAAAGTGTAGGAACACGTTGCTATCCCTTTATTTAACAGCCAGATGCCAGAGACCAACAATACTAATATACATAATATAGCAAAAATGATCCATTAATAAATGTGTAATTACACAGTTTACTGGTGTATCCTTCTCTTAGGTCTGTTATGACCATTCACAAATTTCGACCGCGCAGAATGAATAAATAAACTGCAAAATCAGACAGCTAAATATCAGCATGGCTGATGGCTGTTTTGATGTTTTCATGCAAACATTATTAAACTGCTTCCAATTCATTTGTATTTTCATTAATTTGGATTGGTTTGTCACGAAATGGCATTAGACAAAAATAGACAAATAAATTAAATCGTGTTTATTATGTTATAACCCTGCCAAGACTGACTGCAAATGAGTGATGTGTTCATTTAAAAATGTTGTTTCTACAGTAACAATTATCTTGGATGTCAAGGAGTAATGGCGTGTAAAGGGACACAATACTCTCGATCGGCTGCTGAATGAGAATGAGGACAATTTAATTGAATATCAAAAAGTGCATTAAAATTATTTATTTTTAAGGCTCACTTGCTAAATCCTCAATGATGGCTATATCCAAATAATTTTATTTTTTTATTTTTTTATTTATTTGCTTCAGCAGCAAAAAAGAGCATGTACACACAGGCACACACACACACACATGCACACACACACACACACACACACACGCACAAGCATGCACACACACACACACACAGGGCAGTCTGTGAGTATTGGGGCAGTGTTGCATTATTAACTGTTTTGGCTCGGTATTCCAACACATTGGATTGGAAATAAAGTAATGAATATAACGTGCAGACCGTCGGCTTTAATTTGAGGGTATTCACATCCATATTGGGTGATTCATGTTGGAATTACAGACTTTTTTATACATTGTCCCCCCCTTTGTTAGGGGACTTGATTAAACTCAGGTTTTACGTTGATCAGTTAAATAATTCAGTAATTCTTTTTATGTAATTGTTTGAAATATACTGTAGCACAATACACATGATATGAACATGAGATGTTTTCCTCATGACTGACATAGCTATCCACGACATACTGTGGCATAAGGGTGAGTAACATTAAGCTCATGGGCTTGTGGTTGGAACAAAAAGCCAGCATACACAGGACTGAGATTGAGAACCACCATGCTCGACAAGACCACTGCAATATCAACCACCGTGTGCAGTACTTACATCGGCCTCTGGGTGGTGCTAGAGCATTTCACACGGGGGCCGTGCAAAAACGTCTCCTTTTTTCCCCCATCGCGGAACAACTATCATTTTTCACCCCACGTACAAGCAGCGCCGCTGTTTTCGTGCGGACCCATTGTGCTCAGAGAGGCTACCTGGGAGCTGGAGCAGAGCTTTTCCTTTAGTCCTCGGTGACTCTGGGTTCTTGTAGTGCTGTTATTTATTCATGTTCTGCATTATTTCCGTGGGTGCGCCACGGCGATTGGTTTCCTTGCGATCACGGATGCAGATTTGCGCTCATGACCGTGGGGGCGAGCGGGGTGAGCATCAGCATCTCAATGGCCGTACTGTTAAGAATGATTAAGGGGCGAGCGGGAGATGACCTAATCTGCATTTAAAATGGAGGAACGCGCACACACACGCGTCCCTTTGTATCGTCGGTTCGAAGAATGCTGGTTCTTCCACAAACTCAGAGCTCTGGCACAATGTCTTCGCTTGATTAACAGTAGTCAGGTGAATTAAATTAGTGCTTTCAGAGATGTCTTTGAAGCGGCACGCTAATCACACTAATCACCCACTAATTTGGGCTTCTCACTCGTAACATCTCATCAGAGATGGTTGTCTTTGTGTATGAGAACTATACTTATTATTGCTATTGCACTCTGACAACAATTAAATTACCTGTAATTAACTTAAAATTAATGAACTTGAAAGTCACGTAATGTGCTCAGAACTTTTATAAATGATGTAAAAACAATTAAGAGCAATTTATTTTTTTTCGAGAAACATAATTGAGTAATAATTACAGCATACAATATCAAAAAAATAGAGACATTTCCAAAGACTTTTATCCAGAACGGTTCACACGTATTACATTTTATTTTACATAGAATACATTCACAGCTGGAAATGTTACTGATAGAGTGGAGATTAAGTGCTCAAGGGTACAGCACATTACCTCTGACTTACAAACACAGCAGCTCACCTGGGTACACGGGAGGTGTCAGATGTGACAAATCTTGGATAAGGCGCAAGCTCTTCAAACAGGCTTCATGCCAAGCACCTTTCTGGAAAAAAAAACACAACTCAGAATTCATATTTATTGAATTGCAACAGCATTGAAGCTATTTAAGTGGCTAGCCTGCTGAGTAATTGCATCTGTGCCATGGAACTACCGAGTACACATTTGATTGCTTTGCAGAATGGAGACCTACTTAAAACGAAGAGTTCCATAACTGCAGCACACTTAACCCTCCTATCATGTTAAGGTTGTATGATTGGTTTTACGTTGTGGGTCAAAAATTTAGTTGAAACACAAAAATATTGTAATGGAAAAATTATGAGACGCAGTGTGTCTCCTTATTGTCTCCCGATTTAATAGCCGTTTATCCATAAATATGAAACATCTGAGAGAAACATCTAATTTTAGAGAGAACAGTCAGTGAAAGTTTGTATGGCACCTGTATGGGAAAGTGCCACCGGAATCACTCAAAATAACACTGCACAACATGTGTATGAACAAGTTGGTACAGAACTTCACATAGCATTATGTTTATAGCATTTTCACTAGGCTATTTAAAATAGAAAATCATACAGTACCAATTATAAAAAAGGGTTGTGTTGAATGGTGTCGAATTGACCCTGAACATAATAGGAGGGTTAATCCACAGTACACAGATCAGTGTTAATTCTAACAGGTAGTTTTATATCAATGCTATATGGAAAGAATACATATGAGAGTCGATTTAAAGCTGACAAATCAGTTATGTTATGTCAAACAGTTCAGAATACTATTTAAAGACAACATCAGTTCGGAAAATGAATAAATAAATGAAATGTGCATGCTTGACTTTATTTAAATGCAGTTGCATGAGAGCACTAACATTAAACATTTGATGACGTGCAATAATATAGCTTGCATTGCCGATAAAAATCGAATGAAAAGATATGTTTTTTAGCCGATATGTATGGGAAATCAATCCTGTGTAGGCCTATTAGCATTAGACTGGGAATCTGCCGATTGTCCAATTGGAGAAAAACAAAACAAACACTCTCTGCAGGAACTCCAGACGACATAGCTGGTAGCCGCTGGCCCAAGGTTGTCCTCTGTGAGTGTACAGTACATGGGTACGTGTTCTTGGCGGGCGAAGTCGATCACTTGACCCGGATCCAAGAGAACATGTGTTTCGCTCGCTGAAGAGGACTGGAGGCAAAGAGCCCCGGCGCACGCGGCAGTGGAAGATGGCTGCTGTACCGGCCTGGCAAGGGCATCGGCCGGGGCGGAGAGCCAGCATCCGTTAATGTCTGCGGGCCGCAGTCTTCCGGCGGCCGTCGAACGCACGGGACTCGCAACGCTGCTTACTGTGATGACTGCGTTTCAGATTTTGTTCATTTGTCAAAATTGTCCCCTAAAATGGGCAGGATACGAAGGTATATAAAGGTCTGCAATTGGTACTCGGAACACCCGATGTGGATGTGAACGCCGTGTACAGTATGCGGTAAATAAAAGGGTCTTGCAGATGCTTGAGTGCTTATTTCCGCTATTATAAATATGCAATATCGCAGACAGTAGTTTCCTACTGATCGCGTGTCATTATCGTGTGCTCAAGATGTGCATTGTTTGTTTGTGTAGTTTGAAAGGCTGCAATTATGTGCAATTATGCCCCACTTTTGACACAATTTGACACACTTTATGGTTTTATAAGACTGGGAGACAGTTACAGCTGTCTACAATGGTTGGATTTAAAATGAGCTACATCCAGGACGGGAACATAATATATGGCAAGAGCATCACCTAGCAACTCACCAGGCACCTACATATTATGGGATATTTACCTTTGCCTCTACTCTGATTGGTGCCTGACCTCAGTAAAATCATTTGAGTCAAATACTTCCCTGTGATTCACTGAGCTTGCCTGTTTTTTGACCAATGGAATACTCCCAAATAATGCAAGCCCTGCCTTCTGGTCCTCTTGCTTGGCTCAATTACATCAGGCAAGATCAACTGAGCACAGAAAATTATAATGTATTTGAGCTGGTTCTGATTGATGCTAGCTCTCCTGTAGCATTTTCCGTGCCTCATAGTGTGTAAAACAGTGGTCACCAACCGTGTTCCTGGAGATCTACCGTCCTGTAGGTTTTCACTCCAACCCTAACAAAGCACACCTCATTCAACAGCTTGAGATCACATTGAGCTGGTAATCAGCAGAATCAGGTGGGCCAAATTAGGGTTAGAGTGAAAACCTTCAGGACCGGATAACTCCAGGAACAGGGATGGTGACCCCGGGTGTAAAACGTTCCCCAGCTGACTAATGTATGCTCGGGGCTCACATTCTCTACTGCAGTGTGCAATGCATGGGTGCAGACGGATTAAAGGCCAAAATATGCTTTTCCAGATTGGGCGGTGGGGGAATCACCACTCTCATCCATAATCTATGTCAGTGGAGATTCCTCTTGTTTATAAATGAGGTGGGTAGAGCATTCATGATTTCTTCCTCAGGGCATAATTATTGTGGTGCTTTCTCCAGGAGACTGTCTGAAAGAGATGCATGCGTGCTACCGGAGAGGAAAAATATATCGGTTGCTGTTTCTCAATCTGCGCGTTCCTTCCTTCTAAAGGAAGGCCCGTTGCCATCGATCAGGAGGAAACTGGAGCCGGGCTCGTCATATCAATGCTGATATAGTGCTGCCTTCAGTGTAATGTAAGACTGATATTACTCACCGACACCCATCGTGCCTTATACTTCCCCCCCTGCTTCCTGTGTCCCATTTTAAAGCTGTTCGGTTATAAGAGTTCTTTCAAGGCTTCAAAACCCAGTGCCTCAACCTGTTATACTTTAAAACCGGTGCGGCGCGTTCTAAATTAGACACACCCACCGCATCTGCCAGTGTCGTACTGCTTTGCTAGGCTTCCTGTCAGGGTTGCGGGACAGAGGAACCAAGAGCAGACTCGGGGAGAAGGTGAAACAAAGGCAGGCGTTAATGAACAGAGGGCAGATCCAAAACGCTTATCCAGAAACAGGCAATGGTCAAAAACCCAGGCTGACGGGTACATAAAGGGCACGCAGAAGACTGGTCAGTCCAAACAGGGCAGAGGTACAGAAATCCAAAGAGAGTGTCCAAAGAGCAGGCAGGGGTCATGAACAAAAAATCTGTAACGGAACGGAGAAAAGCAGAGCAGAGGAGAGGAGAGCAGAGCAGGGCAGATACAGGGCACAGGTACTGGGGAGCTAGAACAGGGGTCGGGAACAGAAACACAGAAAGACAAACTAGCAACAAGAAACTTAAAAGGACAATACGGTTTAAATTGACTAACTGATTGACAGACAATGAGAAACAGGTGAACTGAATGACAAGAGACATGAATTAAGTACATATACAGTACTGTGCAGAAGACTTAGGCACCTGTATAACATTCTGTACAGATAAGATTCTTTCAAAAAATTATTGAATGAAAGGTCCTAAATAAACATATTATACATTTTACATTACATTTGAGCAATTTGGCAGAATAGTTAAAAACTGAATCAAATCAATATTTTGTGTGACCACCCTTTGGCGTTAAAACTGCATCACTTCTCTGAGATAGCCAACACTGTCCTGCAGTTTTATAAGACAATCAGCAGGGAGGTTGTTCCAATCATGTTGATCAAGTTTTTATGTAAAAAGTAGGCAATTGCTTACAGTAATATGTTACTTTTTTAAAATGAAATACAAAAATGTCTCTGAAAAATGTAATCTTTTGAAACATTTATATTTGGAAATCTCAAATGCGTTCTTTTATACTAACTTATACACCCAAAAAGAAACATATATATAATAATGTCTAGGGTGCCTAAGACTTCTGCACAGCACTGAAAGTATGGAGGTGGAGACACGAAATGAAACACAGGTTGAACAAATAAATGAGGGAATGAAACTGGAAACAGACTATGGTGGTCACAGAGGGACACAAGAGGCAAAGACACTAGGGACTAGGGAAATCAGAAAACACGGAAGCTGATACTTGCAGTGGAATTAGTTTACATTCTGCACCATTGTCTATGAAAATGAATGGGTCAGGCTCTGTAAGGCTGGTGTTCAAGTCCATAAAAAAAAAAACATCAAGCTGTCATTTGACCCTTGAATCATGATTCTTCCCTCATTCAATCACACTGCAATCAGTCACGGAGTTTGCTTATTTGAATCTTAAGTGACTTTCACCACAATGACTGCACGCGCACAGGCGTGAGACGGAGGCGGTTATGTAACGTTTTATGGGACATGCACGATGTGTGGCGTGAACTGTGCATGGCGTTTCCCGGGGGATTTAAACACAATGCGCGGGCTCTGATGAGCAATCAATAATGAAACACCTGGAACAGAAATAAGAGGAAGTAATGTTCTCTCTCCCCGCTGCCAACGCTTCCCCCTGCAAGAAACAAGGGGTGACAGATGTTCTTTTGATCAATACAATAACTCTGAATAACTGATTGTGCGTAAGCGCGGAAAATAATGAAATGGTAAATATTGAATACATATTTCTCCCCGTGGCGCGCGTGGATGTGCCATCACGGGGAGGCTTTTATTTATTCATTAGCCTTACGTTATTTTGCCAGAGATAAGTCTGCGTTATTAGAGAATTCGCACCTTGGAAAGGAGAGTCCCAGTCGCTCCATCCAATTTACAAGTCTCTAAAGCAGCGCTGATCGGTTCCGGCCTGATTCACTCTGCTGACGCCTGATTAGATTTTGCTCAAAAGCAGCCTTTTCTGCTGCGACAATGAAAGACAAAATGGAACCCAAGGTGGTGATGAAAAGGTGGCTTTTCTCCACTCTTTCTGAGGTGTGTCTCGCCATGACCCCGATCCAACTTTCATTCTGCTACACTGGCTTTTTTCAAGCTGCACTGTCGGTTAACAGTCATCGTGGGGTGACTGCATCGTGGCGGTTGAACTTCAGAACACGGTAACCGTAGTTACCTCAATTTTCCGAAGCAATTTCCGCAGATAGCTGTTTGGGCCGCTTTTTATTTTTAAGATTATAAATGTCGACATACAGCATGCCCCTTAGCAGCTATCGGTTTGACGCACCTGCCATGACTCAAGTTCTGCAGCCGAATCACCACGTACACTTACACAGGAATTATAATGTACCTGTATACTGTAACTCATCAAGAAATTCAGCTATAACACATTTTTCAAACCCCTTCGTATAAGAAAATATTCATAAACTAGCAATTATTGTTGCAGGGACCCTGGTTTATAGATTCCAATACCCCATTTCCCATACCTCAGACAAGCTCAGTAAAGTGAAGAAAATCATTTGAATCCAAAACAATTCTGTATTGGTATTTTTATTTATTTGGTTGTTCTCACTAGGGGCCTGTTCCACAAAGCAGGATTACTGAGTTGTCCGGATAACTACACAAAGTAAAACCCATAAAACCCAGAACAGATCTTTTTTGGTCCGGATTTTTGGTTCAGGTGTTTGGCGTTATCCAGCTAACTGAGAAATGCTGCTTTGTGTAGAACAGGGCCCAGGATGTGTGTGTTCAGTAACGCTGCTTTGTGTGGAACAGGGCCCAGGATGTGTATGTGTTCAGTAACGCTGCTCTGTGTAGAACAGGGCCCAGGATGTGTATGTGTTCAGTAACGCTGCTTTGTGTAGAACAGAGCCCAGGATGTGTATGTGTTCAGTAACGCTGCTTTGTGTAGAACAGGGCCCAGGATGTGTATGTGTTCAGTAACGCTGCTCTGTGTAGAACAGGGCCCAGGATGTGTATGTGTTCAGTAACGCTGCTTTGTGTAGAACAGGGCCCAGGATGTGTATGTGTTCAATAATGCTGCTTTGTGTAGAACAGGGCCCAGGATGTGTATGTGTTCAGTAACACTGCTTTATGTAGAACAGGGCCCGGGATGTGTATGTGTTCAGTAACACTGCTTTGTGTAGCACAGGGCCCAGGATGTGTGCTTGTTCAGTAACACTGCTTTGTGTAGAACAGGGCCCAGGACGTGTATGTGTTCAGTAACGCTGCTTTGTGTAGAACAGAGCCCAGGATGTGTATGTGTTCAGTAACGCTGCTTTGTGTAGAACAGAGCCAGGATGTGTATGTGTTCAGTAACACTGCTTTGTGTAGAACAGGGCCCAGGATGTGTATGTGTTCAGTAACACTGCTTTGTGTAGAACAGGGCCCAGGATGTGTATGTGTTCAGTAACGCTGCTTTGTGTGGAACAGGGCCCAGGGTGTGTATGTGTTCAGTAACACTGCTTTGTGTAGAACAGGGCCCAGGATGTGTATGTGTTCAGTAACGCTGCTTTGTGTGGAACAGGGCCCAGGGTGTGTATGTGTTCAGTAACACTGCTTTGTGTAGAACAGGGCCCAGGATGTGTATGTGTTCAGTAACGCTGCTTTGTGTAGAACAGGGCCCAGGATGTGTATGTGTTCAGTAACGCTGCTCTGTGTAGAACAGGGCCCAGGACTCATTGGACCCCGCGGCGTCCCGTGCTGTGTTGTTTACAGTGGGATATGTGGTGCATACGGTGCGGCTGCTACAGGTGATCGATAACGAACAGCGCCTCCTTATAACGCGCGGCAGCGGAGGACATTATGGGAGCTCGTGTACCTCCTGCGCGGTAATGACTCACACCGCTACCAAGCGTAATGCACACCATCGGATTTACAACGAAGAAACAGAAGGGGAGATTAAAGTTATAGATTGGACATATCAGTCCGCATGGTGGGAGACCAGTCAAATGATATTTATTGACTCCGGGGAAACTGCTTCATTACAGAATCTAACAGATGCCGTGAGAAATAAATGTAAAACAAAACGGAAAAAAAAGAAAAAACCATGGCAGATGTGGAAAGGTGCAATTCTGAGCCGGTACGAAATGTACACATTTACAGGTGTTCATGAGCTATAAGCACAGTACTGTGTGTGTGTGTGTGTGTGTGTGTGTGTGTGCACATTTGGAGCAGTGTGTGTTTCTCTCGCATCAATACCAGCGTTGGGCTCCATCCCCCCAACCCCCCTTCCCTCACGGAGCAGACTTCATCATCAACTTACAATGGACAGCCAATTAGTGTGTGAGTGTGTGTGTGTGTGTATACGCGCACCATGCAGTCTGTAAGTATCTGAACAGTTTTTGTTGCTTTGGTCATCATATGTCGTACTGGGTTGCAAATCCTTTATATTTGATGACTGCCTGAGGTCTTTGAGTGATAGACACACCAGACTCTGGTTACCTGAAGAAGCTCTGCCAGGCCTGTACTGCAGCCATTTTCAGTTCCTGTTAGTTTCAGGGAGATTTCTGCCTTCAGTCTTGACTTCAACTGGTGAAATGCTCGATTAATTCTAGGTTGGGTGATCGACTTCACCAGACTTGACATTTAGTCATTTGGTAAAACAAGACACTTTTGGCAAAAGTAATGGCACATTTTTAATGGGACCTTGACTCTGAGGGACAAACAGAAACCAGTAGCAAAGATGTGTTGAGTTTTTTTTATTAAAAATAATTATAAAAATATAAATATAAAACAATATGACTCAGCATTCAGACAACATGAATTCAGTGTATGACACGTGTTCTATAGGGTACACATCCTTATTACTTTTTTACACCTATGTGATGAAACGAGTCCACAGTTTGATGAAGAAACCATATGCAACATCCACATGATCATCTCCTGTCATCGGAATAGATAACGAACAGAATAGGGCAGTCATTTGAAAACAGTTTATACACGAATCTATTTTAAAATCTGGTTTACAGTAGAAGCTTGTTTTTTTTTTCTTTTTTTTTCTTTTGTTTACATAAACATTGATAGTATACAAGACTACCATTGCTCTTCGT
>NC_083763.1:73364986-73394986 GCF_963514075.1 Conger conger | reverse complement strand
ATGGGGTCAGGGTTAGGGTTAGGGTCAGTGTGAGGGTTCAGGATGCTGGGACACTCACTGAGCAGGATGATGACGCAGAGTAAGATGGGGTCAGTGTTAGGATTGAGGGTCAGTGTGAGGGTTCAGGACGCTGGGACACTCACTGAGCAGGATGATGACGCAGAGTAAGATGGGGTCAGTGTTAGGGTTGAGGGTCAGTGTGAGGGTTCAGGACGCTGGGACACTCACTGAGCAGGATGATGACGCAGAGTAAGATGGGGTCAGTGTTAGGGTTGAGGGTCAGTGTGAGGGTTCAGGACGCTGGGACACTCACTGAGCAGGATGATGACGCAGAGTAAGATGGGGTCAGGGTTAGGGTTGAGGGTCAGTGTGAGGGTTCAGGACGCTGGGACACTCACTGAGCAGGATGATGACGCAGAGTAAGATGGGGTCAGGGTTAGGGCTGAGGGTCAGTGTGAGGGTTCAGGACGCTGGGACACTCACTCAGGAGGATGATGACGCAGAGTAAGATGGGGTCAGTGTTAGGGTTGAGGGTCAGTGTGAGGGTTCAGGACGCTGGGACACTCACTGAGCAGGATGATGACGCAGAGTAAGATGGGGTCAGTGTTAGGGCTGAGGGTCAGTGTGAGGGTGCAGGACGCTGGGACACTCACTGAGCAGGATGATGACGCAGAGTAAGATGGCCACCAGCGCCCCGGTGCTGAGTCCGGCGGACAGGGCGTAGGCCTCCGCGCTGCAGGACTGGACGTTTCCGCGGCTGTCGCAGGCGCACACGCGCACCGTCAGCGTGCTGGTGCTGCTCTGGATGGGGTAGTCGTTGTCCGAGATCACCACCGGCAGGATGTAGGCGCTCTGCTCCCTCCGGCTGAATCCCGCACGTCTGGTGAGGATCCGGGCCGTGTTGTCTGCGGGAGGACACGGTCAGGGAGCTCCGCCAAACACCGGGGAGTGACTTTCCCACCACTGTCAGGACAGCAGAATCCCTCCCCATGTTTCCACACAGACTAAAAACACGCCTAAAAACACTAAAAACGGACTAAAAACATACCATAAAAGACAGACTATACCTTTGTGTTCCCCCCTGATTTACACCCCCCCCCCACTTCCAATATCCTTCTTCCATCCATTATCTTAACCCGCTTATCCTGAACAGGGTTGCAGGGGGGCTGGAGCCTATCCCAGCATACATTGGGCGAAAGGCAGGAATACACCCTGGACGGGTCGCCAGTCCATCGCAGGGCACACACACCATTCACTCACACACTCATACCTATGGGCAATTGAGACTCTCTAATCAGCCTAACCTGCATGTCTTGGACTGTTCCCACAAAACCGGAGTACCCAGAGGAAACCCACGCGAACACGGGGAGAACATGCAAACCCCACACAGGAGAGGCCCCGGCCGACCGGGATTCGAACCCAGGACCTCCTTGCTGTGAGGCAGCAGTGCTACCCACTGCACCATCCGTGCTGCCCCCAATATCCTTCTTGTACACCCTATATTATTATTTTTTCTTTATAATAAAATTGCACTTACGACGACTATTGTTTTTTTTTGGTTTGAACAGCTGTTCATGCATGTTTTGCGATTTATGGATTACATTTTTTTTGACTTGAAGAACCTATGTACTTGTAAAATGCTTTGGATTAAAAAAGCATGTAAAAAATGAAAATGTAAATGTTACTGAAGGGGTGTGTGAGTTGAGTCTGTGTGATCTGATACACGGAGTTCAAGAAGAACAACACACTTATGATTTCAGTGCGGATGACCCACACCTCCATGTTCACATTCACATGCCCAGTGTACATGCCCTCCCCCATGTGCTGTATGTTTAACTTATGATGGAATGACCACAAGTTCAGAAATACAGTGACAGTGGAGGTACATTTCTCTTCTTCAAGGATCCTTTTCAGGCACTTTTTGTACCTTTATTTCTCAGAATGCACATACAGTCAGGTCCATAAATATTGGGACATCGACACAATTCTCCTCTTTTTGGCTCTATACACCACCACAATGGATTTGAAATGAAACGAACAAGATATGCTTTAACTGCAGACTTTCAGCTTTAATTTGAGGGTATTTACATCCAAATCAGGTGAATGGTGTAGGAATTACAACAGTTTCTATATGTGCATCCCACTTTTTAAGGGACCAAAAGTAATGGGACAATTGGCTGCTCAGCTGTTCCATGGCCAGGTGTGTGTTATTCCCTCATTATCTCATTTACAAGGAGCAGATAAAAGGTCTAGAGTTAATTTCAAGTGTGCTATTGGCATTTTGCATTTGGAATCTGTTGCTGTCAACTCTCAATATGAGATCCAAAGAGCTGTCACTATCAGTGAAGCAAGCCATCATTAGGCTGAAAAATCAAAACAAACCCATCAGAGAGATAGCAAAAACATTAGGTGTGGCCAAATCAACTGTTTGGAACATTCTTAAAAAGAAAGAACGCACCGGTGAGCTCAGCAACACCAAAAGACCCGGAAGACCACGGAAAACAACTGTGGTGGATGACAGAAGAATTATTTCCCTGGTGAAGAAAAACCCATTCACAACAGTTGGCCAGATCAAGAACACTCTCCAGGAGATAGGTGTATGTGTGTCAAAGTCAACAATCAAGAGAAGACTTCACCAGAGTGAATACAGAGGGTTCACCACAAGATGTAAACCATTGGTGAGCCTCAAAAACGGGAATACCAGATTAGAGTTTGCCAAACAACATCTAAAAAAGCCTTTATAGTTCTGGAACAACATCCTATGGACAGATGAGACAAAGATCAACTTGTACCAGAATGATGGGAAGAGTATATAGAAGGAAAGGAATTGCTCATGATCCAAAACATACCACCTCATCAGTGAAGCATGGTGGTGGTAGTGTCATGGCGTGGGCATGTATGGCTGGCAATGGAACTGGTTCCCTTGTATTTATTGATGATGTGACTGCTGACAAAAGCAGCAGGATGAATTCTGAAGTGTTTCGGGCAATATTATCTGCTCATATTCAGCCAAATGCTTCAGAACTCATTGGACGGCGCTTCCCAGTGCAGATGGACAATGACCCGAAGCATACTGTGAAAGCAACCAAAGAGTTTTTTAAGGCAAAGAAGTGGAATGTTATGCAATGGCCAAGTCATCACCTGACCTGAATCCGATTGAACATGCTTTACACTTGCTGAAGACAAAACTGAAGGGAACAAGCAGGAACTGAAGACAGTTGCAGTAGAGGCCTGGCAGAGCATCACCAGGGATGAAACCCTGCGTCTGGTGATGTCTATGCGTTCCAGACTTCAGGCTGTAATTGATTGCAAAGGATTTGCAACCAAGTATTAAAAAGTGAAAGTTTGATTTATGATTGTTAGTTTGTCCCATTACTTTTGGTCCCTTAAAAAGTGGGAGGCACATATACAAACTGTTCTAATTCCTACACCGTTCACCTGATTTGGATGTAAAGACCCTCAAATTAAAGCTGAAAGTCTGCAGTTAAAGCATATCTTGTTTGTTTCATTTCAAATCCATTGTGGTGGTGTATAGAGCCAAAAAGAGGAGAATTGTGTCGATGTCCCAATATTTATGGACCTGACTGTATCCCATAAATCACATATTATTGTCACATTTTCACATGGACTTTACTTTCATTAAATGCTATCTGGGACAATATACACTCACTGAACATTTTATTAGGTATTTATTTGACTTATTTTTTAGACATATTGGTCTTCTGCTGCTGTAGCCTATCCAATTACAGGCTTGACACATTGTGTGTTCAGAGTTTTTTGTTTTTTACACCATTCTCTGCAAACTCTAGAGAGTGCATGGAAATGTGTGAGATCAGTAGGTTCTGATATACTCCAACCACCCTCTCTGGCACCAACAATCAGTCCACAGTTAAAGTCACATAGATCACATTTCTTCCCCATTCTGACATTTGGTCTGACAACAGCTGAACCTCTTGACCATGTCTGCATGCTATTATGCATTTAGTTGCTGCCACATGATTGGCTGATTGAATATTTACATTATCAAGCTGGTGTACAAGTGCTCACTGAGTGTATTCCATGTGAAATATCCCTTCATGCACAACATTGTTGTGAAAATTGCCAAACATTCACCTTCATTGTCAGCGATGGTGAAGTTGGGATTCTGGGTGCTGAGGCTGAAGGCAAACTTATGTCCAATGAGAGGATCATCAGTGTCAACTGCGCTTATGGTCTGTATCAGCTGTGAGTGGGGGGGAAATGAACAGCATTAGGGCTTTTAGCACTGGTGCATTTAGAGGGGTGTCACAGAAACCGCTGTCTACCACCCCCCCCCGCCCCTCTGGCCGAAAACTCACTGGAAGGTCCACCATAAATTCACAACATCTCACCCCCATTAAATCCAAAATTCTGACTATTGATGGTGGTATGCATTTGGTAAATGAATCAATTGAGTTCAGAGGAAAGCAGTTAGCAATACGAACACCAAAAAAACATAATTCATCCATCAATGTATGCATACAGTAGATGCAACACATGCACAATATAGGCGTTACATTAATATAACGCTGTCAGATTGACTGTGTTCATCATAATTTCTAAGGGCAGGCTGTGCCGGTAGACAGCACTGTGCGCCGTGTCATTATGTTAAACTGTGCCAGAAACCCACGGAAGCCACACAGGCAGAGGAAGCCACTCGAGTGTAATTGATCACCTGTCCCACTTTGACTTTTTCACAGACGAACGTCTCATAAATCATGGCGAATTCCGGTGCGTTGTCATTGACATCCAGAACCTTAATGAACACCGGGACACGAGAAGTCTGCCGTCGGTTGCCTGGGAGGGAACAGCCAGAAGTCCGCGGTTACACAGGGAATATTGTCACGGAATGACAGAATCCATTAGGATACCCTTAAACAATGGAGTTAGAGTTGTGTCTTTGTTATGCCAGAAAAATTTTTTTTCACACTGCAGTCAAAACATTGTTTATTGGCAGCAGAAAATAGACCTTAAAAGTTTTGAGACAAAATATTTAATTTTAATTGAATGTGTGTGTTGAGATCACGATGTGTCGGGGGAGCGAGGATTATGTAAAAGGTGTTTTTTTAACACAGCAATTTATGAATCCAGCTACCGTCAACACCCTCGTTTAAATGTCCAGCACCCTGGATACTGAACTCAAATGTGTCAACAGTTATAACACCTCACTTAACCATCCATCCATCCATCCATTATCTTAACCCGCTTATCCTGAACAGGGTTGCAGGGGGGCTGGAGCCTATCCCAGCATACATTGGGCGAAAGGCAGGAATACACCCTGGACAGGTTGCCAGTCCATCACAGGGCGCACACACACCATTCACTCACACACTCATACCTATGGGCAATTTAGACTCTCCAATCAGCCTAACCTGCATGTCTTTGGACTGTGGGAGGAAACCGGAGTACCCGGAGGAAACCCACACAGACACGGGGAGAACATGCAAACTCCGCACAGAGAGGCCCCGGCCGACGGGGATTCGAACCCAGGACCTCCTTGCTGTGAGGCGGCAGTGCTACCCATCCGTGCCGCCCCTCACTTAACCAACATGTAAAATATGTTTCTTTGATTTAATTTGGTAATTATTATCAAAGATATACATGAGCAATTACATTACCAAATTTAGTGATAGGCAGAGCATCCTGTTGAATCAACCTTTATCAAAATGCATAACATGCAACCAGGTGAAAATCAAGAGATTTGTTTTGTTACAGAAATTATTCACTTCTAATCTAAAGACGTGGTCCATCTACTTTAAAACAATGAAGGTTACAGACAGACACCTAACCTTCACAATAGGAACGGTTGAATGAAAATACCAAACCCCAGTTTGTTTCCTCCAAAAATGCTCATGAAAAATGAAGACAGCCTACATTCCAAGAAGACCAGCAGTCTAAAAATTAAACACGGATCCATGCAAATGCACTGAAGCGGTTCTCACTTATTTCAGTGGCGATCACAGAGATGTTGTGCCACTTTGACATCTCCCGGTCGAGGGCTTGCAGGGTGGTGATGGAGCCGTTGTTGGAGTCGATGTTGAAGAGCCGGTCCAGGTCGGTGTGTCGGTCGATAGAGTACCTGTGGAGAAATAACAGTCATGATGCCTACACTGCGATGCCTGCAGTTCAGTGGACGTTGATCAACTGGCAGTGGAGAATGCAGAAAAACTGACCTTCACTTTTACTGTCTTTTATGCATAATAAAATACATATAAAGTGTTCCTTGCTGAATCTATCCTCAGGCATTGTAAACATGCATATAGATCAGAATCTAAAGATCTGTTTGAGTCAGTAATGTTTGTCTTTTTTTTAAACTTTTTGTTTGTTGCCCTTTATTGGTATTTGTCCAGTAAAGTACATTTATTTTACAAATTGAACCACATGATTTACACTCTGTAATGAGGCACAGAGAAAGAGGACGTGAGCCACAATTAAAACACAGCTTTATGATTACTCGCCAGTGGAAGTATTGCGCCTGTTATTATTAATCAAGAAAGAATTATGAGAACAGGTGGAGACCATAAGTCAGGGATACTGAAATTTGGCTCCGGAGGCCAGTCCGACTGCTGGTTTTAATTCTTCCCCTCCAATCAGGACTGATTTAAACCTGGGACTCCAGGTGAGTGGCCAATCAGTGCCGTGAATCAATCAGTTAACAATCAGGCGGGCATTAAAACGGCGGAGGGCCCGCTTCTGCAGTGGTGCCAGCTGGATTCTCTCCCCTGGCGCACAGATGCAGTGGATAACATCACATTGTGTATAATGAAATGACTGAGGAAGCCTGTAGCTCGGTGGCTACGTTCCTGTGCATGACTGGGGTCAGTGGTTCAAGCCCCCGTATATCCACGGTTGTTCCCTTCGAGCGTTGTTACCCTGCATTGCTCCACGGGGGATTGCCCCCTGCTTTTGTTAATCAACTACAGGGCTAATCAGACTAAAAACACTCCCCAACACTTATCTGACATTTATGTAGTTTAGCCTTTTAAGTTTCTATGGCCTTGATTTAGATGTGCATTAGCACTGGCTCATATCTAAATGCAGGCGTTTTCACAATAACAACAATTTGGTGATCAACAACCACAAAATAATTCCCCAAAATTAAATACATGATTTGCACTTTTTGCATTGTCAGTAAGTACCAAGGTAAAATGTATGTGAATACATGTGTCAAAGGAAAATAATTAGTCGTACAGCCTAGGGTATGCTTATTATTGTAGTTTTTAAGAGCCCTTATCAAAATGACAACAGCGAAGAAGCTCTGCCGCGTGGCAGATTCCTGGCAGCCCGTAGCTCCCTGCCATGTGTCCGTTTCCTTCCAGTCCAACACCAAAAAGAGCAGCCTGCTCGCCGTCCTCCTCGCAAGCCGCCAGGCTCCACTCTCACACATTTGCGCAAGCATTTGCCAACATAATAATTTAGGAAATTATATGTAATTGGGTGCTAAGTGGATGAATCTGGTTAATCATTATGCGTCGTTTAACATAAAGTCGGAGAATGCACTAAAATAATGTTTTTTCTGTCAGCATGGTGATTGCATATCTATATCTATCTATTGTGTGTGAGTGACAAAAAGTGTGTGTTATAGAGATTGAGAGAGATGTGTGCGTGTGTGTATGAGAGAGTGTGTGTACGTGTGTGTGCACGAGAGAGAGAAAGAGAGAGGGGTGTGTGTGTGTGAGAGAGTGTGTGTGCGTATATGTGTGTGAGCGAGTGAGAAAGAGGTGTTCCTGTGTGTATGAGAAAGTGTGTGTGTGTGTGTGTGAGATAGAGAGAGGTGTATGTGTGTATGTGAGTGTGTGCATGTGTGTGCGTATGTGTGGGTGAGAGAAAGAGAGATAGAGGCATATGTGTGTGAGAGTGTGTGTGTATGTGTGTGTGTGGGAGAGAGAGAGACAGAGGTTTGTGTGTGTATGTTTGTGTGAGAGAGAGAGAGAGAGAGAGAGAGAGAGAGAGAGAGAGAGAGTGTATGTGTGTGTGTGTGAGAGAGAGTGTGTGTATTTGTGTGGGTGAGAGAGAGATAGAGGTGTGTGTGTGTGTGTGTGTGAGAGTGTCTGTGTGCGTGTGTGTGTATGAGAGAGAGAGGTGTGTGTGTAAGAGAAAGAGAGACAGGTGTGTATGTGTGTGTGTGTGTGTGTGTATTTCCCAGGATTCTGTTCTGCTCTGGCTATGAGTCCTCCTGATGACCTCTGCCTGTTAGAAGTGAGTGTTTGGCTTCAGCAAACCTACATTAAATCTAGCACAACCCTCCATGGAATTTCAATCAGACCTGGGTGAAATATGTAAGTGTTTTGGATTCCAATATTTGTCTACGCTTCACTGAGCTTGTCTGGTGTATTGGAACCTATGAAATACTCTCAAAAAGTGCAAATCCCACCTTCTGGTCCTCTTGGTTTACTCAATTAGACCAGGCATGATCAATCGAGCGCATTAAAGTATTTGAATCCAACACAATGACGTATTTGCCCAGGGCTGATTTTTTCTATAACAGTTGATTAGGGGACAACCACCCCACCTAGAGCAATTTGGGGTTAAGGGCCTTGTTCAAGGGACCA
This sequence comes from Conger conger, assembly GCF_963514075.1. NCBI lineage: Eukaryota > Metazoa > Chordata > Actinopteri > Anguilliformes > Congridae > Conger > Conger conger. The sequence goes on along the minus strand of NC_083763.1, from coordinate 73,386,416 downwards.
ACAGCTGTACGGATCTTATCGTGGCTACACCGGGGCTTGAATACAGCAACTGATTTTGTCCTATAATATGTCCTATTATGTCCTATAATAAATCTACATTACATTACATGTCATTTGGCTGAGACTTTCATCCAAAGTGGCTTACAGTTGATTAGACTAAGCAGGAGACAATCCCCTCTCCCAGAGCAATGTGGGGTTTCACGGGCCTTGCTCAAGGGCCCAACAGCAGTATGGATCTTATGGTGGCTACACCAGGGCTTGAATAAAACTGTTTTTCCCCTATAATATCTGAGAGTGAGTAAAACTACACTGTCAGAGTTCATCTAGCAGGAGGGAGTCATTACATTACATTATTGGTATATGGCAGACACTATTATCCAGAGCGACTTACAGTTGATTAGACTAAGCAGGAGACAGCCCTCCCCTGGACCAATGCGGGGTTAAGGGCCTTGCTCAAGGGCCCAACGGCTGTGCGGATCTTATTGCGCCTACACCGGGATTAGAACCGCCGACCTTGCGGGTCCCAGTCCTTTACCTTAACCACTACGCCACAGGCCGCCCGGTCGCAGCGCCACTCACTTGATGGGGTTCTTGGCGGCGTCGGGGTCCTGCGCCGTCACCGCGCCGATGAAGCTCCCCGCCGTTTTGTCCTCGTGCACCTCGATGACGTACGGGGCGACGCTGAAGACGGGCGGCTCGTCCACGTCCTGCACCGTGATCCGCACCGCCGCCGTGTCCTTGAACGGACCCAGGTAACTGAAGCGGCTGTCCAGGTGGGTGTTGGTGGCCTCCACCTTTAACGTGTACACCTTTCTGCTTTCATAGTCCAGTGGCTGCAGTGTGTGTGTGTGTATGAGAGAGAGAGAGAGAGAGAGAGAGAGAGAGAGGGAGAGAGAGATTGATAGATGGAGAGAGCAAGAGAGGACACAGAGGGATAGATAGATAGATAGAACAAGATAGAACACAGGGGGAGAGAGAGAGAGGGGAGAGAAGGAGAGGCAGGAGATGGAGAGAGAGAGGGGGAAGGAGAGAGATAGGGAGAGAGGCGGGAATGAGAGAGGGGAAAGGGAGAGAGGGGAGAGGGGAGAGGGACGATAGATGGATGGAGAGAGCAAGAGAGGACACAGATGGATAGATATATGGAAAGATAAAGCAAGAGAGAGTGCAGGGAGAGATAGATGGATGGATAGAACAAGAGTAGACACAGGGGGAGAGGGAGATAAAGAGAGATAAGTAGAGTATGTAGAGATGTGCGTAGATGTGTGTTTATGTGATTGTGAAGCAGAGGGAGATGGAGGAGAGGAAGAAGGGGAAGAGAGCAGGAGATTCTCAAGTTGCTCCTATCACTGTCCTCAAGAACAAGTTGCACTCGCTCACAATTGCCATTCCCAAGTCGTAACAGTAGTGTAGCTAAAACAGTGTAGGTAGAGTAAATGATAGACTAACATTCAGACAGAGTCAATGTCAAAGAGGCAGACAGAGAGAGAGAGAGAGAGAGAGAGAGAGAGAGAGAGAGAGAGAGAGAGAGAGAGAGAGAGAGAACACTTTTACTGGGAAGGACATAAACCTTTGCTTTTCAATTTCCATTACTCAGGCAAACTTTCACATCTCCTATTTTACATATTATCTAACTGAAATCCTCTTACAGTTCAATGGCTATTGACGGAAATAGTTCTGAGGGACTGGAAGTGGAACTCTCTTATCCAGCCCAAACACAGCTTGCTCATCAGAAAGTGGATTCAGAGGCTTGGCCGTGTCTTCTTGCACAGGTTAAGAGTGCTGGATCACTTTGTTTTTTTAAATTCTTTTATTATTTTCTCTTTGTGATTAAACTTCAGTCTGGCACAATTATCCCGGAAGCTTTTAACTCCCCTGTCCACTGGTAGAGCTCATGATAGAGCTCACAGAGAGTTTCTGGAAATGACTTGGCTCCCCAATCTGACTCAGCAATGAAACAGGCACCTTTGTGAAGTTAAGAGGACAGGACTGGCTGAAGTCGGAGGGATTAAACGGTCTCCTCACATCCCTCTCCAGGCCTGCCCACACGTGTCCTTGGGGAAGGTCGGGACATCAAGCCGGAGCCCTCCGCCCTGCGCTCACCTGTCGCACGGTTATGACGCCCTCCTGCGTGACCCTGTCGCACGGTTATGACGCCCTCCTGCGTGACCCTGTCGCACGGTTATGACGCCCTCCCGCGTTCACCTGTCGCACGGTTATGACGCCCTCCTGCGCTCACCTGTCGCACGGTTATGACGCCCTCCTGCGTGACCCTGTCGGTCGCCACGGCGAACAGGTCCCGCCCGTCCCCGTCCACGATGTTGTACTGCATCTCCGCGTTCTCGCCCAGGTCCGGGTCGTTGGCCTTCACCCGCCCCACCGTGGCGCCCATCTCCGCCGCCTCCGACGTCGAGAGGTGGTAGGAGCCTTTCGAAGAAAAACCACCGAGTAAAGACCAACGGGCGGCCTTTTTTTTTAAAACCATTAAAAAAAAAAAGAAAAAAAAAACTCCCACAATGCTTTGCTCTCAGTCTCAGAATGTGAAGGCAGAAGACCAATTACAGTAACATTAAAGCGTGAGCTTCAGTGAACCGCTCCGAGTTGCTCCGAATCTCCGTTCCCCCCTTCCTCACTGTGTGTCAAATTATGCCGCTTCTCTAACTAGGTGAGGCCGCATCGTTAAAACGAAAAAGAAGGGGAAAGAAGAAAAAAAAGAATAGATAAAGATGAGGTAAAAGCGAGATTCCTCCGCTCTTCGTCTCTTAGTTATCTAGCCTCTCCACTTAATCGCGGCTGGCCCCCCGTCCCTGAAGTGGCCCGGCCGACAGCGGGAAACCCGGGCAACGCTCCGGGGTCGGCCGTCTCCTTCATAAACCACCTGCTGCGGCTACGCTACGCTAAGCAACGTGGCCCAGTCCTCTCTGACAATACTGTCACACGCCACCTACTATTATTTATTTCAAAGCAGACTGAAGAGTGTTTATTTATGTAAGAATTAATTGTGGGCAATGACACCGCCCATTGCACACTCGAATCGGTCAGTAAAAGCCGTAATGCAACATTCAATGTATACACATTAACTAGAAATAGAACATTCATCTACTGCGTGCTAAACAGACAGAAGACTATTCATGTGTAATCAATGTTAGGTATAACGACACTACCCGCCAACAAGGGGCCATATCGCACAACCGGTTACTAAAACCCATAATGGCACACTGCATTTACATGAAGTGATTGCAAATAAAAATGTAATCTATTGCATGCAGAAACAGAAGGTGGCACAATTACGTGCAACCCAGCTTCACAAAGAAACAAGCAACCGTTGCCATGTTTGTTCTTCTTTGATTTCCTTGACACGCACACGAGATTGGCTGTATTTTTAAACACGTTTAAATCTAATAAGGCTGAAGTTCAACGCGTGCTGTTCTCTCGAGCGGTAACGACTGAGGCTCTCCATTTATAGCCGAAGCTAAGCGACGCAATTTAGCGGGAATAAAGTGCACTACTGCCTGCCGATAAAAGAGAGAAACAAGGCCCCCACCTGCTGCTGTGGCTTTTTGAAATTACAGACCACTGGCAGCTTTTATCCATAATGGCTATGGTACTGTATGTAGCTCTGAACTACGTCCTCCTAGCAACCAGCTACCAGGGTACTTTTTCAGCTTTTCCTGTGTTAGTGAGGAAGTCTGTCTCCTTTCAGTATTGAAATGCTTACATTCCAGCAAAAAAAAAAAAAAAAATATATATATATATATATATATATATATATAGATACAAAAAATGCATTTATGAATTAGTAGCATCTTTTTGACGCCTTGTGTGTTCAGAGATGCTCTTCTGCATACCACTGTTGTAATGTGTGGTTATTTGCCTTACTGTCAGCCTTCTCCTCTGACCTCCTTCATTAGCAATGTGCTTTTGTCTGCAGAACTGCTGCCCACTGGATGTGTTTTTTTTGTTTGTTTTGCACACCATTATGCATTAAAATCCCAGGATGTCAGCAGTTTTTGAGATACTAAAACCACCCTGTCTGGCACCAACAATCATTCCACGGTTAGATTACATTTATTCCCTGTTCTGACAAACAGCTCAACCTCTTGACCATGTCAGCATGCTTGTATGCATTTACTTGCTGCCACATGATTGACTGATGAAATATTTGAATTAACATGCTGGTGTACAGGTCTAACTAATGAAGTGGTCATTGAGTGTACAACCCCCTCCCCATAAAGACAATATAAATAAAAATAAAATAAAATACGTAAAGTAGTACGCAGCATATATAACTAAGTAACTAAAAAAAAAACCTTTGTCCGCTTGTTTCTGGGTAATCACAGTATTATTGTACATGAATGAGGCCGAGTTATTCAAATAAAATGTAGATGGTAAATTAACTTGACATAAAGATGAGAAGCTGCCAATCAGCCCAGCAATGCTCACCCTGTTCCTACCGCTAAAGTGCAGCTACTGCGTAGTTTTCCTAAAAGATAAATAGCATCTAGCGCCATATCAAGCCTGGTCTTGAACACCCCCAGCCGAAAGAAAAGCTGGCGGAAAGAGGTAGATGTCGGGGCGCCATACTGTGGGGGAAGCGGGGGGGACTGTCGTTGACGTCCGAGAGGGTGATGTTGACGGTGGTGGTCCCCGAGAGACCGCCCATCTGTCCCGCCATGTCCTTAGCCTGGATCACCACGTGGTACTTCTCCCTGTTCTCCCGGTCCATGTTGGGCAAGGCTGTCCTGATGGTGCCTGGGAAAGTGGGAATATCAGGGGGTTTTTTTATCGTCAGTGGTCCATGAGTCGTCCGCGCTGTAACCAGGCAGGACCGATATAATGTCTCTGTGTTAAATGAAACCTAACAGAGTTCATTTCAGTCCAGCAGGGTACAAAAACAGTCTATTCAGTGGTACTGCGTAGTAGTACTTAAACTGTAATGGGGTAGAGAAGATATACAATGTATTGTGCGCCGTTTCCTCACTGCTACCGTGACCCAGAAGATGATGCATGGATAATATGTGCTATCCCGCACCATCTGAAACATCACAGGCTGGAACAAATGCCTTTATGTTTATTTCTATACTATTATTATGTCTGAACAATGCGCACACTTAATGCTATAAACATAATTTCCCAAGCATTCCGTGACAGATTTTAGCTTTGAACTCTGTGCTTTGAATTTCTGTCCCAAACTTTAGATTAACCACCTCGCGGAAAGCTCTAGATGTAGTGAGGATTGCGGCCGAAAGCAAGTGCTAAAGCAACGAAGAAGAAGAAGAAGAAGAAGAAGAATGAAGAAGAAGAAGAAGAAGAAGAAGAAGAAGAAGAAGAAGAAGAAGAATGGAAGCTATCTGTTTTAAGCAGTTTTGTAAATATTATTTTAGGAAAAATCTATGAAAAAGTAACTAAATTAATTAATCTACCCATGCAGAAACCATGTCATTTAGATTTAGAAATGAGCGTATTTATCTACAATGGCCAGCTGTGCAGAACCGCTGGGTTGTTTGATTATGAAACCCCATTCATCAGACGCGCTGCGCAGAGCCGAAGTGGAAGGCAGCATCGTGCATCGTCTGCCTCCGGACTGCTCGCAGACGCTGAGGCGACCGCACTCGAACGTGACCGAAGAACGCGCGCAGATGAACGCGTTCAGACACGCCCGCCGCTGGTCCTCACGCGGCGGCGCGTGGGGTAACAACGGCCTCGGCGTTACTCCCCGCCTGCGTCCCTCCTCACGCCTGGCGCGATTCCCCCCGCGCGCGCGCGCGCCTGTAATCAACCGACACGCCTCCGCGCCTCGACTCACGGTTTAATTACTGAAGAATGTTTACTCAGCCTCGGTCACTGCGGACCTCCGTCTTAAACATGAGAGCTAATAAATCAATGCCGGCGTGCACCTTTTCTCAGGAAAAGCAGTGTGGCGAGTTAATGGGGGTCACAGCTGAATTAGGCGAGCTGTGTTCGTGAAAAGGAAAGCTAAGTAAACGCTCGCATGTATTTTTCGAGTCAAGGATGCGGACGAATATTGATTGAATTCTGGTCGGATTAATGGGAGGGGCGGTGCCTCTGTATCACGGAGAAAGACTCTGCATCTGAACTGGTTCATTAAATACCCGGTTGCCTTTAAATTGATTGCACAATATGTAAATACAAAATGTGTATATGCCATGCCCTGCCTAGGCTTTGGGCGGTTATTCTACATGTCATCGGTGCATTACATTATCTTACATTATTGGCATTTGGCAGACGCTCTTATCCAGAGCGACGTTCAGTTGATTAGTCTAAGCAGGAGACAATCCTCCCCTGGAGCAATGCAGGGTTAACGGCTTCGCGGATCATATTGTGGCTACACCGGGATTAGAACCATAACCACTACGCTACAGGCCGGCCCACTGCGATGCGCTAGTGGTGCGCTACCGCTACCTATGACAACAGCTACTCTTGTGCCGAGCCCTACAGTGCAGAACATAAGCGTTAGAGAACAGCGCATACAGTACATGTGTTACATGGGGAATGGGGTCAGCCCTGGATAACATCTCTCCCTGACTACCAAGCATACGCAACATCGCTAAGGCAAAAAACGCAGGTTACAGACAAGCCGAAATCAAAAATCACTTTTTCCTCAATTTCGTCAATTCCAGATTTTTCAAGATTTGATGTCATCGTGAAACAGTGTGTAAATAGATCAAATGTCAATTTTCTGTTAAACCAATTAAACCTGCGTACAATGCACCTGTATCTCGATCAGGACAATGCATGTCTCTTTGTTAGACTTTTTGTCATTGAGAAATTGAGCGGAGCACTCTTTGTATCGACTTTGATGAATAGGTGCTGTGATAAACAAGGCATTATTCTAAAACCGTACAATACGGTCACATTTGGCATTAGTACAAAAGACGGCAGTGCTGTCGGGGGCGGGATGAGGATTGGAGGGAAGCTAAGATGAAATGCGTCCTCAGTTCTAAAGATGGCCCCCTGTCTCCCAGCATGCTTTGCAGGCCGTACCTGTTTCCGGCTCCACGGAGAAGTAGGGCTGTCACCCAGCATGCTTTGCAGGCCGTACCTGTTTCCGGCTCCACGGAGAAGTAGGGCTGTCACCCAGCATGCCTTGCAGGCCGTACCTGTTTCCGGCTCCACGGAGAAGTAGGGCTGTCCCTCCAGGATGCTGTACACCAGCTTGGCGCTGTTCCCATACGTCTCGTCGTCCGCATCCGAAGCGGTCACGTTCAGCACGTACGTTCCTGCGGGGGTGGGGGGGGGGTCAAGGAGAGGAGAGGAGAGCAACAGGATGAATGCTCGACCGAGAACGACCGCGGAAGAGGAATAAAACGGGAAACTAAGACGCAGGAGAAGGCCTTCAGCGTTGACTGTCAGTCCCCTTCACGGCGCCTCGTGTTCGGCTCTCCGCTCGCTCTGTTCACCGAGGTCATTGCGCGTGACACGTTCTGCTGAGCGCACGTCACCGGCACTGCGCACGAATCCAAATGTTGATGTTTTCCCAACGTGCAATGACAATTCTCATCCAGCTCTATTCACCTTTCTTAGTTTGATAAGTCAGCTACTTATACAGTTGGTGCAAAGCCCAAAACGATAAAGCCATGATGCGCACTTTCAAATGGAAATAAAGAAGCCTCTTTTCCCCCCCGTTCCTGAGAATCCAGTTTTTTTGTTTGTTTTTTTGTTTTTTTTTTGTTTTTTTTTTTGCAGATTTGAGTGAATAAAGGTTAAGTGCATCTGACAATGCTTGCGACTGCAAATAAATAAATAAATACATAAACACAGGGTACAAAAATTATAAAGAAATACTTGTTCAAGGTTCACAAGTTCAGCGTATCTTTTATTCCAATATTTTTTTCTGTGGCTATGACAGAGGATAACAGCTCTCCAGCAGAACAGAATGCACTGCAGAAGTACACTCGTGGTAATGACACGGCTCCCACTACAAGGCAAAACCTGAGCGAAATGTGGTGAGTGCTACGAAAGACCCAACATCGTATTACATGTGAGGGAGTTTATTTATTTATTTACTCATTTATTCAGTGAGAGAAACTGCATTACTCAGAAGTACCCACCAGCCATAATGAGTAGATTATGCAATTGTAGCACACACATACACACACATACATATAAATATATACATATACACGTGTACATACACATATACGCACATATATCCACATAAGCACTCATTCATGCACCCGCACACTGGCACACACACACATGCACACACACACAAGCTCACACACACGTTCACAAACTCACACACTCACAAACACACACAGATACAAGCTCACACACACACACACACGTTCACAAACTCACACACTCACAAACACACACAGATACACCCACACAAACATTCACTCGCACACACACACACACACGGATACACAAACTCACACACGCACTCACACACACACACACACGTACACACACTCACATGCACACACACACACGTACACACACGGACACACACACACACACACACGGATACACAAACTCACACACGCACTCACACACACACACGTACACACACTTACATGCACACACACACGCACACACACACACCACTCGTGTGCTCTGTTGTCTCCATGCATTACCTCTCTGTAACCTCAGCAGGAAGCACCCAGGTAGCACAGTGAGATGTGACATCAGTGCCCATCTCCACTCCGGAGAGCCTGAGGCTTCAACTGACATGCACTGAATATATGAATTGATTTGTTATCATTCTGTCATGGAGTCTCTTTTTTTCTGTTTCCTCTTCCTGATAAATGTTCTTCGGTTGAGCAGCTCTGGGTCAGTCTTAATTTTAGGCTTAGTCTCAGGCTTAGGCTTAACTCCCACAGTCTTATTACCTGCAGTGCTGCACTGTTTTCATAATATTTTCCACATTCTTGCATAAGGACAGCAAATGAATGCACAATAATGCCATTAAGCAAATCTAGGAGCTCCATTTACCTACAAACCGCCGCTGGCGGCTGTAGGCAGAATATCCTGCACTGAATCAAGTCAGCATTTGAGCACATTTAAACACGACATGACCTGGCCACTCATTCACAACACTGTGCAAACTTTATGATTAATAATCATAATAGTCATATTAAAAAGGTACTTCATGTGTGGAATTGACCCATCTAATCTCCACTCACTCTTCATTGGTCAACTGACATAACTCACTCTGTAAACATCACAAAGCTATGAAAAAGCATTGCATGTTGATATACAAAAGTATTTTTTATGACAACTGAACCTTTTTACCATGTCTGAATGCTTTTATGGATTTAGTTGCTGCCACATGATTGGCTGATTAAATCTGTTTTTGCCCGTTTTTACTCATATGCAAACTGACTCACCAACTCACTTACTCACAACTCACTCACTCACTCACAACTCACTCACTCTCTCACAACTCACTCACTCACACACTCACTCACTCTCTCACAACTCACTCACTCACACACTCACTCACCAACTCACAACTCACTCACTCTCTCACAACTCACTCACTCACCCACTCACAACTCACTCACTCACTCACAACTCACTCACTCACACACTCACTCACTCACTCACTCACTCACAACTCACTCACTCTCTCACAACTCACTCACTCACCCACTCACTCACTCACAACTCACCCACTAACTCACTCACTCACTCACTAACTCACTCACTCTCTCACAATTTACTCACTCACAACTCACTCACTCTCTCACAACTCACTCACCCACTCACAACTCACTCACTCTCTCACAACTCACTCACTCTCTCACAACTCACTCACTCTCACAACTCACCCACTCACCCACAGACTCATTTACTCACACACTCACTCACACACTCACTCACTCACTCACACACTCACTCACTCACTCACTCACTCACACCCTCACTCACTCACACACTCACTCACACTCACACACTCACACACTCACAACTCACTCACTCTCACAACTCACTCACTCTCTCACAACTCACTCACTCTCCCACAACTCACTCACTCACCCACTCACTCACTCACTCACTCACTCACACACTCACTCTCTCACAACTCACCTACTCACTCACTCACACACTCACTCACTCACTCACAACTCACTCACTCTCTCACAACTCACTCACTCACTCACTCTCTCACAACTCACCCACTCACTCACACACTCACTCACTCACAACTCACTCACTCTCTCACAACTCACTCACTCACTCACTCTCTCACAACTCACCCACTCACTCACACACTCACTCACTCACAACTCACCCACTCACCCACATACTCACTTACTCACTCACTCTCTCACAACTCACTCACTCACTCACCCACTCACTCACTCACTCACAACTCACTCACTCTCTCACAACTCACTCACTCACTCACACACTCACTCACTCTCTCACGACTCGCTCACTCTCTCACAACTCACCCACTCACTCACTCACACACTCACATACTCACTCTCTCACAACTCACCCACTCACTCACTCACTAACTCACACACTCACTCACACACTCACACACTCACTCACTCACTCACTCACTCACACACTCACTCACTCACACACTCACTCACTCACACTCACACACTCACTCACTCTCTCACAACTCACTCACTCACACACTCACTCACTCACTCTCTCACAACTCACTCACTCACACACTCACTCACTCACTCACTCACACACTCACTCACTCTCTCACAACTCACCCACTCACTCACTCACTCACTCACTCACACACTCACTCACTCACTCACACACTCACTCACTCACTCACACACTCACTCACACACACACTCACACACTCACTCACTCACACACTCACACACTCACTCACTCACACACTCACTCACTCACTCTCTCACACACTCACTCACTCATACACCAACTCACACCCTCACTCACTCACTCAGACACTCACACACTCACTCACTCACTCACTCACACACTCACTCACTCACTCTCTCACACACTCACACACTCACACACTCACTCACTCACTCACACACTCACTCACTCACTCTCTCACTCACACACTCACTCACTCACAACTCACTCACTCACTCACTCTCACACTCTCACACTCACTCACTCACTCACTCACTCACTCACTCTCTCACTCACACACTCACTCACTCACAACTCACTCACTCACTCACTCTCACACTCACTCACTCACTCTCTCACTCACTCACTCACTCTCACACTCACTCACTCACTCTCTCACACACTCACTCACTCACTCACACACCAACTCACTTACTCACAACTCACCCACTCACTCACTCAAATGATGTCCAGGGTGATATTGTGGGTTTCAAATGTCAAAGACAACTCAAAAAGACAAGTTTTACTTGCCGTTATCAGAAGCAGCCCTGTAGTTTCAGGGCATTTAAGAATAAATCGTAAATAAATAAAAAGTTGTAAATAAATGAAAAATAAAATATATTCTCTGTAACTTGGAGCAGGCCAGATATTGCCCATTCCAGGTAAGATATTTTATTAAGAGATTGATATCCTGTCTGGGTGCTGGGCCATTCATCACTTCAGAAACGTGGAGCCATGAAGTCAATACTGAAATTAACAGGTAACCAGTGAAAGGGTACACATACTGAAACATGGAACCATAAAGTCAAGATGAATAACAACAACAAGAAAACAACAACATCCAGCTACTGTATACTCTCAGTGACAGTGGAGATACATTTTTGTTCTTCAAGAATCACATTTCCCAAATGTACCCTGAAAGGGTACAATGTTTTCCCAAGCAAAAATGGAAAAAAATCATTATATATTGTTGGCTAGGGGTAAACATGTTATGTACCTACAGCATACTGCCCCTCTGACAAGCATATGTCAAATCTTCGGCACTTTCCATACCTTTATTTCTGAGAGTGTCAGCACATTACGCACACACAGGAATGCAAATAACTGTAATATGAGGGAAAAATCTGTCTTGCAGTCAGTAGCTTACCGATACACACCAAGATCAGCAGCGCACTCTGCCCTCATCCTTGAGTGACTCGAAAATGAAAGTGAACAGATTAGATTCCCCAATCCCATGACACATACAACCAAGGAATACCAGCTTTCGCCCCAAAAGAGCTAAATCACAAATCCCGTTATCAGTTCTAAACCATAAGTAGACGTGGATATGTCAGCCTTTAAGATAAAAACTGAGGTGAACGGATCAAAGCAATCCAGTAACTCCATTAATAAAATAGTCAACTGTATCTTTTGGAAAGATGAGACTAATGGTTCAAGCAGTTCAGTACACTGCCTCTATCAGTGCGATAGCGTTACATCCTGAAGGCAACCTTACATGACCCAATTTCAAAACATCCTCATAGGTATATACAAGAAAACTTTGAAAAACATTGTTGCAGCGACATACCCACACGTACTCCACAAAAGCATGCACATACTCGCACACATAATCACAAAATAAATAGGCTATTACTGCAAACCACAAAGTATTTTAACCATTTTCATCTTGCATGTGCACTGCACTTATGGAAAATGGCAAGAATGACAGGATGTCATGAGTAAGTGCATTTCTTCTGTGTCTACTGCAACTTCTCCAGCTTCGTTTCCATATTCAGCAATACACTCTAACCATTGCATCTCAAAATAATACATGCGTGATGTGTAATGGCATAGCCAGGATTCTAAAACTGGGTGTCCTCACACAATGGATATTAGCCTACTCAATCTATGTTTGAGGAAAAAGCTGAAATAACTTAGCTAAACAGACCAACTCCATGAACAAGTGTATTTCTTATGATCATATTGGTAAATCCGAGTGCTGTATTGTAAACAGAACACCGTGGAAGTGCAAAGAGTGATGCCCCCTTGTGCTTGCAGCTAAACAAAACAGGAACTGTTTTTAAAAAATGGCACGAAAAACTTAGTGAATGGCTTGTATGTAGTTTGTGTGGTGATTTCAATACATTACAATACATTACAATACTTGTTTCTGTCTTCTAAATGGCTCACTGAGTTTTTCTTTGTGGAAAGGCTTTGTTAGGGAGGGGTCAGGTCAGGTGTGAAATGCCTACTTACCTGGCAGGGCCGCATAGCACATAAATATTCATTGAAGAAAGGCGAATAGCAGTGACGATTTATTTTATATTTCTAATTGGACTTGGTACAATATTTTGTCATCTTTTGATACTCAAGACCTAGAAGAACAAATTTCAGTGATCAAAACAATGTGTTACAATAGATTAGTATGTGTTTTTACAGCAATTTTTGCAACCAACATATGATTCTGACCTACTTACTGTTGCCATAATATCATTTTCTGTGCTGAAATCCAAGATATAAAACACTTTGGAATCACTGTATATAAAGTTGATTAAAATGACACAAATGGCATGACGCAGGCACCAGTGTTCCCCATTTCGCCCTCAGGCCCCAGAGGGTTAAACACCACGCGCCTTAATCCATAACAGGGGCGGCCTGTAGCCTTGTGGTAAAGGTAAATGACTGGACACACAAGGTCAGTGGTTCTAATCCCGGTGTAGCCACAATAAGATCCGCACAGCTGTTGGGCCCTTGAGCAAGGCCCGTAACCCTGCATTGCTCCAGGGGAGGATTGTCTCCTGCTTAGTCTAATCAACTCTACATCGCTCTGGATAAGAGCGTCTGCCCCAATGCCAATAATGTAATGTAATGTAATGTAATGTAACATGCTACCAGGTCCGTAGAACAAGCAAACCCAGTCGCACTAATCCAGCGGGCAGAAAGTTTGTTCACAGCCTTTATTATGTTCAGGCGAGTCAAACAGCCCAGGGCCAATAGCCAGCAAACAGATTCAGCGGGGATAAGGCTGTTTGTAATACAAAGTCCAGGCAATGTGTCAAAACCCCAGCAAACAAGTATAACAGGGACGACCCAAATCGTAACTGTGGTCACAGGCGAAGGTAACTAACGGGCGAAGCAGACAGAAACAGAATCCAGAAACAAAAGTCGAGGTCCAAAAACAGGTCGATAAGCTACGGTTCCAAATCAGACAGACGGGATAAACAAAACGCAGAAGTTGGGGGCGAAACAGGTCATAACAGATATCAATCAGAAATAAATGCTGGAGAGTATGGTCTGGACACATAACAATCTGGCGACGAACTGGACAAACAAGGGAGTTTAAATAGCACAGGTAATAATAACCCCGGGGCGGCCGGTTGCGTAGTGGTTAAGGTGAATGACTGGGACCCGCAAGGTCGGTGGTTCGAATCCCGGAGTGGCCACAATAAGATCCGCACAGCCGTTGGGCCCTTGAGCAAGGCCCTTAACCCTGCATTGCGCTCAGCGGGGAATGGTCTCCTGCTTAGTCTAATCAATTGTACGTCACTCTGGATAAGAGCCTCTGCCAAACACCATTAATGTAATGTTAATGTAGAATGACACAATGAAAAAAAAAAAAACAAGACAATATCATTACACTTTCCCATGCACTGAAGTTTATAATTCAATATGTTGGAAAAGACAAAGTATGGTATTAAGTATTAATTGTAATGGTAGTTATGGAACTTAAATAACAATGTTAAAATGTTATTTTTTTAAATAACATACTCTTCAAAGGGTTAACACTGCAGGATCAATTCCCTTGGAAAGAAGTCAACTTTGGGAGAGATATATGACATCATCCTGACTGCAGAACCTCACTGAGCGTGACAATGTGTACCGCAGTGACAAAACAATTATCCTGCGAGATATGGAGATATGATCATTACTTTGATCTCCTCTCCGCAGATCTGTTTCTGTTGCCCTTTGAAATTGCTTTTACAATCTCACCACGAGATCTATTTCATTAGCGGCCCTATCAACACTGCATATATAACGTCTATTGTTATAAAATGTGAAAAAAAAAAGCCTAAACTCTGTGCAAAGTCTTTGTGGGTAACAAGAAGTATCACTGGACTGGCATAAAGTTTTTATTTAGTCATCCATTTATTGTATTTATAGTTTTTTTTCGTAATTATTTTCGCTATTTGCAACATCAATAAAATACTAATGAAACTTCACTTCGCACTTTGCTAGCCAAGAACCAAATTGCAAATCAATCATGAATATATACTTTCAGATTACTACAGATTACTGTAGAAAATAAAATAAACAAATCCATAATAAATAAATAAACCAACATAAAAAGCCACTGGTCTAGACTGGGGCTATGGATCTGTTTATTTAATAGGTACCATTTTATATTCAGTAATACAGTAGCTTGCACCAAGTTGATGCATTGGTGGCATTATAAATGAAAAAAAGACAAACATCCAGGGGGCTGTACCACAAATCAGGATTTCAGGAGTTAGCTGGATAAGTTCATAAATGGTGATTACTGTTACATTTCTTGTTCTTGAGAAGCTTAATGAGCTGATCTAGTGTGTGTGTGTGTGTGTGTGTGTGTTTGTATTGTAGTAATTATATATTCATTTATTTCTCTTCATTTTCATTTATTGTCTAGTTTTCCATCTATGTATGTGATTGCTTGTCTCCGTTTGTCCATGACTGTCTCAATCTGCAGCATATTTGATTGGATTGCATATCTCTCTTTCTCTCTCTCTCACCCTCTCTCCTTCTTTCTCTGGGTTTCTAGATGGTGAAATTTGTCACACCGATTATTATGTCTCACTCACGTCTGTACCTGTTAGCACCGCAATTACCCTCAGCGGCAATATGCCCAGGAAACCAGCTGAGATTTAAGGCCGGATCTGTGTGATTTTCAGTCATCCTTTCCGGAAAAGCATATGCTGAACCCCTGCTGGTAATACAGACCGGGTAAGCCAATGCGCAAAGTTGTGCTTCAGCAAATGTAAGTATTGATTTTGTATCTTGGGTATTTTCTCTGTGTCCTCCTATGCCATGCTGTCACAAAATACCCGACAAGCTAATAGAGCCAAGTTCAATGTTCCTGGTTAATTTTGAATGGAATCCACTCAAAGCAATTTTCCGCCCATAATGAGCACTATTAGGCACCGTATTCTTGTCCTAAATGTCCATTCTCCTGTTTTTCAAACTAGTCCCCCAAGGTAGTGGCCTTTTGACCATTAAAGATGGGGCTATCCAAGGTTGGTCTCAATCCAAATTGAAAGCTGCATTTCCAATTTGCTTGAGCCGAACCACCAAAGTTTCTCGAAGGACTTTGAAAACAATCCATTTGACATTCTCCCTGGCCCTTTTGAGATGCACTGGAATGAAGGGTCAGGATGTTCTTCTGCCGTGTCCGGGGAGAATTCTTGTTTTTCCCGTTGTTTCCAGCCAAGCGTATTTGGATAACGTCTGATCCTTTTCATGTGGTGTCAAAACTTGACACTTGTCTCTATTTCTGTCCAACAACTCCTGAACTTGAAGGGCTAAATATTTGTTATTGACTGTTACCATTTTAGAGCCAGACCATGACAGAACACGATGGTGATACTGTCTTGGAACAACTCGAGGAGATCCCTTACAAACTGAGATCGACTATGAAGCTGTGGCTCAAGATATTACTGAAATATGCCTGCTTTGTGCTCTTTTGTTCTGGACATTTCACATTTCATATCTGGCAATACTACTTGAATACTTAAAATGTTTTAATTCTTCTTCTTCTTCAATTCAGTTTTGGTCACCCACTCACTAACCCCCACATCACATACACAAAGGCCCAAGAACAGTGCAAAACGAAACTTAAAATATTTTAATAGATGCAATGAATTCGCTGTTGGATGTCTGTGTCTAAAAAAAATGGAGGTCATCCTGAATTTTATTTTGTCCTGGTCACAAGATGCTTTGAAGAATACACAGCCAGAAAATAAATAAATAAATAAATAAATAAACATTGTTTTGCCCGTTATGTGACATTTCCTTCTGACAGATCGTATTGTGGATGTCGATGGCCTCTCATGCATATCCCTGTTGCTATCTTGCTGCATATGCTGTCATTGCCATAACCTAATGAAGTCCTTGGCATCCCAGAGACCTCTGGCTGCCTCAGACTGGCGAGCGGCGTCTTTGAGAATGCTAATAAACGCAGAAACATCTGCCGCGTCCAGATTTCTGTGTCCCTACCAGGAAAAAGGGTCGATCTGCCGTCACGGATCACGGCTTTGATTAACGGTTTCCGCATTCAGCTGCACAGACAGCCACTGTTGTGTCGTCTCCACCACTGAAACGTCCCTTACAAACAACCCCCCGCCCCCCTTTCTCTAATACAAGCCCTGGACTAAATTTAAAACAGCATAATTATTAAAGTGATATGAGATGATTATAATGAGTTGAGGTCACTGTGTCCGTACTCTCTGCTGAGGCATACAGAGCAGAGGAAGAAACCTTTGGAAATAAAGTTTTCTGCTTTCAAGACAGAAAGGAATGGTTATTCAGACATAGAGATAACCATGCAGACGTCCACGTAGCTGTTACGAACACCCTATATGTAACTAACACCCTATACAGTAACTGTCACTAACACCCTCCAATGGTCACTAATAACCCCCAACTGTCACTAACAACCTTCAACTGTCACTTACACCCTGTGGCCTTCAGTAACACCCTGTAACTGTTACTAAAACCCTAACTGTCACTAACACCGTGCTCATGTTACTAACACCCTGCAACCATCACTGACACCCTGTAGCTGTCACTAACACCCAATAAATGTCACTAACACCATACAACATCCTGTAACCATCACTAACATCATAACAGTTACTAACACCATGCACCTGTCACTAACACACTGAAACTGCCACTTAGGTTGTATCACTGTATCCACCCGTTTAAAGTAAAAAATAAAAATAAAATAAAAATTCCTCTTCCTCCAGACTTGGCTTGAAAACATGTGTCTGACACATTTTCAAGATCTGCCACTTGTAAGTTACCATAACCCACACAACAATAACCCCATACTGCGACCATGCATACTCATCAGTGGGCTAATATCTGCTCAATACACAAACATCGTTTTGGTGCAGTAAATTGTTCCTATTCCGTGAAACCTCATTTCCCAATTGAACTGAGCATAATTACTGGGCAACGCAAGAGCACAATTTCTACCTTTTTTCCGATGGCTTTAATGGGACAGCTTTATTGCGGTGATATTTAATGTCCATTACACATGCACAGTTGCATCAGCTATTTTAGCAGAGGCTGAATTGTAGAGGTGTCCTGATCAATCCCTTCTACTTTACGGCTTTGTTCATTTGGGTGGCAAAGGCTAATTTTAGCTGGTGGATTGAGTGCTGAATTGGAGTGACAGATTCACCACCCCTGCTGTAGCAAGAGTACGGCGGGACTTAAAAGGGCTACGTCCTCGGAGAGGAGATCCACCTGACTTTAGAGATGCTGTCTGTGGGCCCGGCCATTACTGAACCATTTACTTCTTTAAAAATTAATTTCAGTTTGCCAGTTAGCATCTGTGGGCAGATGTTGTCTTTAGCCATTCATGAATTAAATATACTTGAATCAGTCCAAGAGTGTGCAATGCGGCAAAGCCCTCATTTGTCTTATATTCTATTCAGTGTTATTCTATGCTAACTGGCATGCCAAGAACATTTTTTTATCATTAGCAATCCAGTGGAGGTCATGCCCTCTGTATTAGCCACTTTCTCCAATAAAAATGTACTTCTAAAAATATACATATACAGTACATATGCATATATATATATATATATATATATATATATATATATATATATATATATATATATATATAATGGCCACTGTGGGGCAAGTGAGGCGTGAACATGGGTCTCCAAGGGAGAGAACACCAGGCCAACCACTTCGCTAAAGAGAAATTCACTGTTAACACCGCGGCTAGTCAGGCTCTATAAGCGGATCTCTACACTGCTCTCCACCAAACCCTCAGAGCATGGACTCACACTCAAACACCACTCACAGGCCTCCACCCAAACACCCGTTGATGTTTTTGCTGTCGTTGATGTTGGCCAATCGCCCTGCATTATCTTTTACGATGTTTTATTCATCCATGCATCCAATATCTTAACCCGCTTATCCTGAACAGGGTCGCAGGGGGGCTGGAGCCTATCCCAGCATACATTGGGTGAAAGGCAGGAATACACCCTGGACAGTCCATCACAGGGCACACACACCATTCAGTCACACACACACTCATACACACACTCATACACTCATACCCATGATACTCCAATCAGCCTAACCTGCATGTCTTTGGAGGAAACCGGAGTACCCGGAGGAAACCCACACAAAATCTGGGAGAACAAACTGGGTTCGAAAACTGAAAAGATTCGAACCCAGGACCTCCAGTGAGGCGGCAGTGCTACCCACTGCACCATTCGTGCCGCCACAATCTTTTATGTTTTTGTTAAATGCACTTTCAATAAATGATGTCTTGACTTGACCCTGAGAGACGCTGGGGTAACAGCTGCTGTAAGGATCAGGCATGGCTCACACTTGGGTTTCTGTTTTTTTTGTTGAATTTACAGTTTAGTGTTACTACCAGTAAAGCTGAATGTAGTGATTCACAGTGATTATAGTGACAGAACAAAACATGTTTAAAATATGAAAGCATGGAATTGTATTGCCACAAGTTATCCTCCAACAACAGGAAAGGTCCTTCCATTCATGCCTAATTACGAATATTAAACGATGAACAGTAAACCTCCAAGCAATTTGCATCCAATACTTTAGCAAGCTGGTTGGCAGTTGTGTATTTAGTCATTTGTTTTTCAGCTTCTTGCACATCGTGGGAGTCTATTTGAAGAAATATGAGTCAGCTGAGAAACCAGACTGCATCGAAACCAAGGAGACAGAATCTGAACACTCACCAACATCTGACATTTCGGGTACAGTTGCCATGTAGGTCTCCTTGGAGAACTTTGGCTCGTTGTCGTTGATGTCGTGGATCTTGATGATGAACTCGGACTCTGGCTCCAGGGGATGGTTGGTGAATTTGTTGACGGCCTGGGCGCGCAGGGTGTAGTAGGCCTTCTCCTCCCTGTCCAGCCTCTTGGTGGCGTGAATGTCTCCCGAGTTTTCATCGATCAGAAACAAGCTGCCGGCCCCATCTCCATTGAGCACGTACTTCACACTGCCATCCCCTCTGTCCTGGTCTGAGTGGAGCTGTGGAGAGGAGACTAGTGTGAGGCTCACAGCAACATGGACTACAAATATGGAGACTACAGTGAGGCTCACAGCAACATGGACTACAAATATGGAGACTACAGTGAGGCTCACAGCAACATGGACTACAAATATGGAGACTACAGTGGGACTCACAGAGATATGGACAACAAATATGGAGATTACAGTGAGGCTCACAGCAACATGGACTACAAATATGGAGACTACAGTGAGGCTCACAGCAACATGGACTACAAATATGGAGTCTAAGGTGAAGCTCACAGCAACATAGACTACAAATATGGAGACTATAGTGAGACTCACGGCAACATGGACTACAACTCACAGTGCTACAGCACAACAGAGACTGCAGCTGGGGAGACTTTTGGTCAGATTCCCAGCGACAAACGGGAGACTACATCTGTGATTAGACTGCAGCTGACCGCCACGCAGACTGTAACGGCTAAATTAAAGTGAGAAGCGCAGGGTGACCTGGCCTCACCCCACCCCTGTCCGTCACTATGATCAGACCTTAACCTGTCCGCACAAAGGGCAGTCGAAGGTTGATAATATAGCCGGACATCAAACGGGACGGTGCTGTTCCAAAGTCAACCTTTACAGTCCACATACCCTTCAAGCACAGTCCTTTTGAAAGGTCCCTTTCCATCGGATTCCTATTGCCATGCACGGGTGGCTGCAGTTAAGAAGACCTTTAAAACTGGAGCGAGCAACTTGGTGTCATGACTTTTATGTCGGTAGTTTGCCATCTGATCATAGCGAGGGAAAGGGCAGAGACAGACAGGCTCAGTATAGCGATGCACAGTAACCTACAGCTACAGAGAGAATAAATACTCCATAGACTCTGGGACCATAAAACACATGCTATACACCTATTGGAATGGAAGTGGGTCCCATTTAAATAAGTACACAAATAAATTTGAGTTGCCCGTTGCAGTTACTGTCAGTGTGTAAAATTACGGTATTATCTCACAATGAATTTTGTTTATTTGCAATAATGGTGTCCTTTCTCCGTGGGCATTTACATACCAAACATATTTATGTTCAGCAGTATCGTTTTACACTGCAATTCACTGAAGTTATTCAGTTTAATTCCCGCCTTCCAACCCACAAACAAGCTGCCTCGTGATTGCAGTTACAATGCTCCCCCCATTACGGCGTGCTGGGAGTATATGCACACCAAAAATAGCACTGTTAACGAAATAAGCATGAGAATAAAAGGTCACCGATTAACCCTTGTGTAGTCTTAACATTATGTATACTCCCCTTGTCCTAAGGGTACAAAATGACCTGCCTTCACTAAACCCCTAAAATAAAGCAGCTTAATTGAATTTTC
>NC_083763.1:73357486-73359986 GCF_963514075.1 Conger conger | reverse complement strand
ATGTATATTTCCCCTTATGTAAATTACCCGCCTTCACTAAACCCCTAAAATGAAGCAGCTTAATTAAATTTTAAACCCCGAATCTATATTGCATGAAGAAACAAACTGTCACTCATCACAAACGTTGATATCAAGTTGAAAAAAAGATAATTTAGGGGGTTTTCTCTGCTGTTAAACAAAGTGGCGGGTAATTTTTGACCCCTTAAGACATTTTTGCTGTCAGTTATAGGCAAACATCACAGCAGAAAAATATGTGCTCAACTCAAAACTGTATTGAATAGCTGTTGCCCAGGGATCATACAAAGGAAAAAGGAATGGCCAGCACTCACAGTATGGATAATTGTATATGTTTTTAATAGCAGCAGTAACAAGTTTCAGCGACACAGCCTTCATCAGCTAACAGCCCCAGTCTCAGAACAAAGGAAAAACACGGCCTTTGTTCTCACACTGAGGCTGTTAGCTCATGAAGGCTGTGTCGCAGAAACTTGTGAACGCTGCTATTAAAAACATATACAATTATCTATACTGTGAGTGCTGGCCATTCCTTTTTTTTCCAGTGTTATAACATTGGCATGACATTCCAGCAACATTGTGAGGGCATTTTGTGTTAGACAGGCTCTTGCATCTACTGTTCTACACTAGGTGGTACTGTAGCAAGTGTACTATCCTGGGTAAAGTTCCAGCTAACACTAAGACTGGTTCACACTGTTGCTGCCAGGTAGTGCCCATAATAGCACTGGCATGACATTCCAGCAATGTTGCAAGGACATTTTGTGTTCGCCGGGTCTTTTGGATCTAGTGTTCTACACTAGGTGGTATTGCAGCATGTGTAGTATCTTGGGTCAAGTCCCAGCTAACACTAACACTTTTCACACTTTTCCTGCCAAGTAGTGCCAATGTTATAACACTGGTAAGACATTCCAGCAATGTGATGAGGACCTTCTGTGTTAGCTGGGGCACGGGGCCCGTAACCTAAAGGTGGGGTCCATTCCCAGGTAGGATACTGCTCTTGTACCCTGGAGCATTGGAGTGTAGGTTTCAGCAGAGATTTCCATACAGGGGGACATATTTCTGTATCTTAGCTGCATACATGAATACAATATGAAAATATACAAAACTTGTGTAACATGCTCTGGATGGCAGTGTCTACTACAAAAAAAACACAAGCAACCATCTCCACAAACACCCACTCACCCATCCTCTCCTATTCTCTGACTGCAACAACAAGCAAATTATCGCCCATCATGCTTTGGACTGCCTTCACACTCCACAGTCTATGAAATAGCTACTTTCTTCAAAATGATTGACTTTGTTCACCCCTCAAGATAGCAGGGTGGACAGAGGTTTGCGCAGTCATTGGAGTGGTAAGTCGGGTCTAGGTACCGCAGAGTGTACTGGTATATACTTTGGCATACCCAGCCAACTGGCAGGCGACTTCTGGCCTTGTGGCTAAGGTGCATGACAGGGACCCGGGAGGTTAGTGGTTCAATCCCCGGTGTGGACACGATAAGATACGCACTGCTGGTGGGCCCTTGAGCAAGTCCCTTAACCCCACAGTGCTCCAGGCGGGATTATCCCCTGTTTCGTCTAATCAACTGTAAGTCACTGGATAAATACATCAGCTAAATAAATACTTTAACAGAATAGTGTTTTATGCAAAGTTGGGGAGATGTTATAAAATTGTGCAAAATTGTATCAGAAAAAATAAAAATAATAATAATCATAAATAAATAAATAGTTCAGAAACTGTGTGTGATTCTGTCAGCTGTGTATACCAACTGTGTATATTTAGAAATGTTAGGCAATAAAATGCAGACCTTCTTGGAGGTTATTGTGCGAACAGTTTCAAGAAATACAAAATGCGATATGTTAGGATCAGGAAGTACAGTACAACACAAAGCTAGGGTCCAAATCTCCTGCTCGGATAAAGATGTCTCAACCCAGTGTTTGTGAGCGACTGAACGGGAGCAGATTTCATCCTCAAAGGCGGATATATACACAACTATGGAAAACAAGGAGACACCAGGCTGTCTGTTGCCTTGGAGCGTCTCGCGAGCCCAATCAGTTCTTTATCCCAAATGGCTGTTTCTTGGTTTGAAAATTCACGCCATCTGTAGACACATTAGCCACATTCCACAGGCCTAATTTATCGGCGATTTGTTTTTTGTCTTCCTGCTTTTTTTTTTTCGGTTTATCCAAATGGCTCTTGTGGCAGACGCTCACCATTTAGAGCCGGGTCCCATATCTCCGTTTGGCTGCTCAGTAATGCCCACTGGCTAGCACCGCATGTCCTCTAATTACAGACCGGCTGCCCCATAGGTGCGGAAAACACATTACATTCATTTCAAATTATAATACGCCCCAGTTGAATTACAGTCATTACCAGCGACTCATGCCATGCGAACATCTTTGGTCATTTAGAGCAACTTTCAAAGCTCTCATCTGGGAATTACAGAGCAAATTTTTCGTAATGTCTTCCCCCGCCATTTTTTTTTTAAGA
>NC_083763.1:73342262-73357286 GCF_963514075.1 Conger conger | reverse complement strand
TCGTCAGCCTGTTAGTTGGCCACTGAAATCCATTCAAATTATTACTTATCACTATGAACCACATTCTTTTTCCAGTTTTATTTATTTTTTAGCCAGTTTCCTCCCCCGCCCCATTGCACTGAATAGAACCCTGTAGCTCGGCTGGGAAAATCACCCTAAACTATTGCCTGACAGTCATCCACTCATGTTCATGAAGGGGTGCCATACCGTTGCAGACAACTCACGTCTGAGTAAGTTGCTGTAATCAAAATTCAAAGTCCCTGCAATCACAGAGATATCTTTAGCTCTGTGCTCCTATGCTAAACGCCACCAATGCCTCGCTGGGTTTCGAGTTCCAGTTTTAGTTTGAAGTACAGGCACCCTGTCGGCCTCTTCCTCGTTCAAACAGGAGGAAGCAGAGAGGAAATTGGAAAATGGCGCAGGGGTCGAAGCGCAGAAGGGGCCTCGGTGGGGCATTAAGGTCACAGCTCGGGGGAACGGCGAGGCTTGCCTATGTGCCTCGACAGTCGCCGTCCCGATATACTGTGCCACACAGCTCTCACCGCCCTGCCAGTCCGAAGACGTGATGACACCGTCGGTCGGCCATTTTCCATCCCGTTGGTCATTCTGTCATGTTCTTGATGGTAGAAGCCACATTGGGCAGACCGGAGGAGGGCGTTTATCCATCCGTTGGTATTCTGTCATGTTCTTGATGGTAGAAGCCACATCGGGCAGACCGGAGGAGGGCGTTTATCCATCCCGTTGGTATTCTGTCATGTTCTTGATGGTAGAAGCCACATCGGGCAGACCGGAGGAGGGCGTTTTTCCATCCCGTTGGTATTCTGTCATGTTCTTGATGGTAGAAGCCACATCGGGCAGACCGGAGGAGGGCGTTTTTCCATCCCGTTGGTATTCTGTCATGTTCTTGATGGTAGAAGCCACATCGGGCAGACCGGAGGAGGGCGTTTTTCCATCCCGTTGGTATTCTGTCATGTTCTTGATGGTAGAAGCCACATCGGGCAGACCGGAGGAGGGCGTTTTTCCATCCCGTTGGTATTCTGTCATGTTCTTGATGGTAGAAGCCACATCGGGCAGACCGGAGGAGGGCGTTTTTCCATCCCGTTGGTATTCTGTCATGTTCTTGATGGTAGAAGCCACATCGGGCAGACCGGAGGAGGGCGTTTTTCCATCCCGTTGGTATTCTGTCATGTTCTTGATGGTAGAAGCCACATTGGGCAGACCGCAGAAGGGCGTTTTTCCATCCCGTTGGTATTCTGTCATGTTCTTGATGGTAGAAGCCACATTGGGCAGACCGGAGGAGGGCGTTTTTCCATCCCGTTGGTATTATGTCATGTTCTTGATGGTAGAAGCCACATTGGGCAGACCGGAGGAGGGCGTTTTTCCATCCCGTTGGTATTCTGTCATGTTCTTGATGGTAGAAGCCACAATGGGCAGACCGGAGGAGGGCATGCAGCTGATTGGTCAGTTGTTCTCCACTCATTGCTCTTCGATGAATGTTGAAACCAGTGTGACCAGTTGGGTGTATGTATGTTAATAAGTATGTGGGACAAGTTGGATGTAATAATAATAATAATAATAATAATAATATACCTTTTATTGAACCCCATGGGGTAATTTGGCCTCTGCATTTGACCCATCCTAGTTATTAGGAGCAGTGGGCAGCCACAGCGCAGCGCCCAGGGAGCAATGTGGGGTTAAGGGCCTAACAGCTGTGTGGATCATTTTTATTGTGGCTAGACCGGGATTCGAACCACCGATGTTGTGGCTCCCAGTCATGTACCTTAACCACTACGCTACAGGCCGCCCCTACATACATGTAAGTATGTAAATGAGTATGGGTGAGTAGTTACTGTTACTCATTGCCTAATATCCTATCACATATGTAAAATGTGTGGTCTCTTCGTCGTGGCTATTTGTTGAATCATATAGATGTGCCTCTTTTTAAGAAAGAGTGCTTTAAGAAATATATAGTTATAAATAAAAACATACTGTAAATGTAAAAGGCATACCCAGGAAAACCCATCTATAATGTAGCATCAGATCCTTTCTAAAGTTACTTTAGTGGAAACAATGTTAGAAAGTGGCTGTACAAGCCTCCCTTCCAGCCTGTCATGCACTCCTTTCTCACAAATGATGTGAGCGTGTAAATAAATGAATAATTTAGCAGCTGACAGGTATCGAATGTTACATTGTGAATTGAATTCTCAATCGGAGACATTTTGTTTTCTCTTGGAGGATCCCAGGGTACCAACGAGGACACTGCACCATTATAATAGCGTTAGCTGTGAGCTCCAAAACAAAAAAAAAACAAAACAAAAAAAAACATTTTTTATCCTGCAAAGTCACAAACATTGCAGATTGTCAGCGTGCTTGGGGTTATGGGCTGATGTCACCAGATGAAATCTGGATCTGTATGTGGGAAGCAGACTCAAACTCTTCAGTTTATGAGTAATGAGCATGCCCCGGTGGGTTGTTAGTGGAGAGTTTTGCCGAGGAATTAGCATCCACCTGGAGGCTGAACCTTCCTCTTATTTCTTTATTTCTCCTCCTTCTTTTTCTTCTTCTTTTCTTCTTCTGTTTCTTCTTCTGGTTCAAGCCCTGATGTAGCCACGGTACAATCTGCACAGCTGTGGGGCCCTTGAGCAAATCACTTCACCCCACATTGCTCCAGGGGTTACTGTCCCCTGCTTAATCTAATCAACTGCAAGTTGCCTTGCATTAAAGTGTCAGCTAAATAGCAGATTATTTTTGGAAATGGGACCCAGGAGACGATGTGCTGGGTGCGTAGAGGAATATCCATCCGTGTTGTTCTGCACTCGGTGTGTAATCAGTATCCTGGAGGTTAATGGTTTTGGGTTCACGTTGATTTCCTTTTGGGAATGGAGTGCTGGTTTCTGCGTGCCCTGGGGACCGCAGGTAAGCAGATTGTCAGCAGCCAATGGGGGAGTGCGTTCACGGCCCTCTGAAGCACACGAGAGCACGCTGCTGCCTGCGTTCGGCTTGTTACCCTGTAAATTAATTGCAGTCTGTCTCTCCACTGTGACTGATCTGAAATGTTTTTTTTTTTTGTTTTGTTTAGTTTTTGTTTTGTGTGAGTTAGGAAACCTCAGGGAATTAGACAAATCGAAAAGGAGGGTGAAAGAAATAAACAGAGGAAGATAAAATTAATGGTGAAGACTAGAGGCTTGAAAAACGGTGACCTTTTTTCACCCCTTCCATCTTTCTTTCAGAAAAGCCCTCATTTTATTCTTTCCTGCCTTTACCAATGGGTAACCTTTGGCACTTCTGGAGAGTGGATGGAACACATGCTTTAGTGATTGGACAGGGTGCAACAATTGGGTGTTAAATGTCAGAATTCAGAGTAATAGAATGCTTAAAGTTGTTACACAATCTTGGGGTGGGGGGCGGCAGACAAAAATAAAAGAACACCCACTTGAGTATTCCTTATTGGGGAGGGACTATTTTTTGTGGGGGTAGGAGGGTCTATTCACTCAACATGAATGAGAGAATGGATGATGATTTATTTATTTATTTTCCGGGGTAATGACATTACCTGGCATTTGGGTGCATGAGGGGGTGGTAGGGTGGTTGGGACACGACGTTGTCACATTGTCTAATACAATTGCCTCACCCGAGTGAAAAAAAAGAAAAAGTCACTGTTATTACCGTACGTTATTTTAAAGAAGGAATCTACTTCTACACACATGCAGTGAATAATCTCTGCTTTACAGTTTCACAAATGCAATCCGCGTGCCGTTGTTATCACCCGAGATATAGCATAGGTGTATCCGTCGGCGGAGATTCCTCACAGCCGTGACTAGCACATACGCCCAGCTCCTGTCGCCACAGAGGCTGTTAAATTATCTTCATGAGCGGGACCATCAATGTCAATGATTGCTTCTCACCGGGCCTTTAAAGAGGCCGTCCGCGGAGGACGCCGCTCCAGCGCCGTGAAGGCCCGCGCGCGGGGAGGTTTATGGATTTGGCCGCACCGGCCGGCCGTAGGCCCCTTTATTTAATGCCGTCCCCAGCCTCAGTGGCGTTTTTAAGTGGGAATGAGATTGGACAAGAGGACACGTAAAAACGACGATGTGTGTGTGATCGCCATCGCGCACACAGGCCCGCGGCCCGGAGACCATCAAAGCCTCGTCAGGAGCGGCATGGCAACGGCCCGCGGTGGCACAGATGTCGATCATCGATCGGCGCGTGGCGGCAGCAATTAAGAGGCTCGCGGGGCGAGAAAAAAAAAAGCGAAGAAAAAAAGATTTAATTTGCTTGCTCGGTTGATTCATTCGGTTGTTTTTTTTTTTTTTTTTTCAAATCATTTTTAGATCTTTTTTTATTGCTCTCGTTTGTTGTCGTTGCTTCCACTTCAGTCCGGCGAGGATGAGATTGCTATCTATCACTTTGGCAGTCATATTCCTCACGGCAAATGACACTTGTTTACTAGCGGGGATGAAGCGGGCAATGAAAGGAGGCTCCGCATGGAAAATTGGCTGTCAGCAGCGGCCCCCGTTTCCCCCTCCCGGAGACGATGACTGCAGGCCCAGGAATAATGGCCGCTCTTGCATTAGCGCGGGCGGCAGCCGCTTGACAAGTGACTCCTGTGATCTGCGGCGGGCCTTGGCTCCCAAACGCCCGTCTGCCTTCGTGATTTCCGTCGGGAAAGGGGACGCCGCGCCCCTCTCGGACCTGCGCCGACGCAGGGCACACGCTCTGATCCTCCCCTCGAGGGTCGGGGGTACGTCGCGGCGTGTCGCCGTGAAATCTACCATTCAGATCAGGAAATGTATCGCAACACTTCACAATGTACCAGTGAATATACAAGTTATCAGTGCTTTCGGATTTGATTGCAATACATGAAAACAAATGCAAGACTGTGACTTACATACACATATACACATATACACATATATATATATATATATATATATATATATATGTATATATATATGTATGTGGATTTTTGTTATATTTTTCATATGTCTTTAACAGTCGGTCTGTTGTTGAATTGGTTGTGGTCTCTCCTAATTTAGCCTGTACCTTACAGGCAATGTCCTAGGCAGTGTGTGTGTGTGTGTGTGGGTGAGATTGCCTGTGTGTGTGTGTTTGTGTGTGTGAGAGTTTGAGATTACCTTTGTGTGTGTGTGTATGTCTAAGTGTGTGAATGCCTGTGTGTATGGGTGTGGATGAGATTGCCTTTGTGTGTGTGTGTGTGTTTGTGTGTGTGAGAGTGTGAGATTACCTTTGTGTGTGTGTGTGTGTGTGTGTGTGTGTGTGTGTGTGTGTGAGAGAGTGAGATTACCTTTGTGTGTGTGTGTGTGTGTGTGTGTGTGTGTGTGTGTGTGTGAGAGAGTGAGATTACCTTTGTGTGTGTGTGTGTGTGTGTGTGGGTGTGTTCTTCCACCCCCATCTCCTCTAATGCAGGCTCATACATCACTGTCCACAGCTCCCTGATTTCCTTTTTTATTTCCCTTGCATAAATAAGTATCCTCCCCCAAAGGCATTCAGACCTGTCTTCATCTGCTTATGCCTCTCTTCTCTGTCAGAGTGGCCACTGTACCAACACCCACTCAAATAATCACATCACTCATGAAGCCCTTAATGCATCAACACACAGTGATGACCCCTGTTAGTCAGCCTTTAAACATCAACCACAATAAGCCACTGGATATCATCCACAATAAGTCCCTAAACATCATCAGCAATAAGCTACTGAACAATCCCCGCAAACATCAACCACAATAAGCCACTGAAAATCATCCACAATAAGCCACTGAACATCAACAGTAATAAGCCACTAAACACCAACCGCAATAAGCCACTGAACATCATCAGCAATAACTCTTCGAGTTTAGCCTGAGAGCTTGCAAATCCAAGTGGAGCTATCGCATGTGTCAGTAACTCACCAGCATGCTAATTAACACAAAGAGCATATGTTTGGATTCAATCAACACTTGTCCTTAGCACTGACTTACAATTAATTAAAGTACACTGCGTACTTGGAAGCACAGCTTGAGTTTGGCAACAACCGAAGAAAGAAAGAAGAAAGAAGGTAGCAAATTAATTTGTTTGTTCAGTGAAAGTGAAGGAAGTCCGTCAGCTGAATCCAGGCCGTAATCCTCTCGATGAGTTCAGTCAGATTCATGCCAGCTCCAGCCATTGTAACAGCAACAGTTATCGCTGCCTTTTTATTTTCCTTTGCCGTAACCTCGGCCAACCCGTTTTGGATAACAATGTAGTTTGCATCTCTAGGCCAATCTGATGTTCGCAGGAAGCCAATTAACTTGCTTCCATTGTAACACAATAGAAACAGTCCAGATGAACAGCGGATAAAGGACAATTTAATTCAAGCTTTATATAACAACAACCTTACTGGAGATTTAAAAGCGAGTCGCTGGTCTCCAGTTCCGATGAGGGGGAAATACAGGGAGCGTTACTGTCCAAACATCCGGCGCAGGACGCCGTCTCCGACATCATTATCTCCTCTGTGACGTTAAGCCCCGCTGTCCCTGCCGTAGTACAGGACGGGATGACATTCGCCCCAGACTACACTGCACAATCCAGGCCGGTCTATTGCTCATACGGGGCACACCGCTGAATGTTTAGTAGCTGCTGGAGAAAACTTCAGTTTTGTTTTATTTGTTACAGCATACCATTAAAGGAGCATCGGATAAATGTATGTGCTGTCCAGGGTACTGGCTTTAAACTGGGGGCACTTTTTATGATACCTTATTCTTGCCATCACTAAATACTTCATAGAATGGTCAATCTATAATTTGTGTACAGAGTGGGGCATATGTTCTACAATATGGGCTACATTTAAAACAACACTCCCTAATAAACATTGAAATGACGACCAGGCCAAAAAAATCGCATTAAAGTTAAAGTTAAAATTTAAGTTTTTGTTCCCATTGATGCAGGGTATCACAGGCCATAGTTGTAGTGTGTGGTTGACTGAGATCATTATCCACAGATACAAAGAGGCAGCGTTCAGATTTCCATCAGTGGTTCATATTATATGGAAGGGAACATGCTGAGTTGTTGTGTCTGAAGTTGTATAATGTATTATGCATATGGAAATACGTCATGTTATGAGCATTATACATTTTGAAATGCGTTGTGTTATGGGCAGATTAAGGCTGCAGAGCCACAGAAGATAAATAATTGCTGGACGCATTCAAAAGGGCGTCATGCAGACAAGTGCATATGAGTATAATGGTGAAAGCAGTAGGCTGTTGAACTTTTAATGGTCGATGTCCTCTAAATCAAACAACAAGCATAGCTAAGTCAACATTAGCTAAATATGGCCTTGATTTAATGCAAGCATGAATTATTTAATGCATAGCATTAAGCCATGACGTGTTGCTACATTCTGAAAATAACAGTGCTAATACTTGCTACATAATTAGCTAAGTAGCTGGAGAGGTAGCTGGCTAATGTCATCACTTACATCGATACCTTACTCAGGTACAAACAAGGATAATTCACCGTATGACAGTGAGACAATTAGAGTTCAGCACAGGGAACTGGACTGCTTCATTGAATCCATCCATGTTGAAGTTGCTACTGATCCATGTCAGCATTTCTATGGACATTTTGAAATCCCAAATTATTTTTACTGTGACACTTAACCTTGCTAATGATCCCCCCAAGCTGTCAAAATATAATGGCCTGAAAAAAAACTCCAAGTGCCAGTGAATGGTTAATTAAACCATCTCATTTGCATACGTCGTAGCAAGTGGAGCTCCATAACCTGACCTCTCGTCAATCCCTTGTGTAAAAAAATCCTTTCACATCTTCTAAAATAACCAAAGCAGACGCGAACCTCGCAAGAATGTGGGCGGCTGCTTAAAAAAAAAAAAAAGAGCCCTTCCTTCGTCAGAAAGAAAGAAAGGGACGAGTGCCTCACCTTCCCGACGTACTGGTAGTCAGAGCCGGTGTATTCCTCCAGGAGAAAGAAGTGATTCCACATCCAGCCCCGTTTGGAGCGCTGAAGAACCCGGCCCTCGTCTCCCGGCGTTCCCGTCGGGCCCTCGCCGCTCTGGGCCGCCAGCGTCGCCGTGGAGACCGGCGCGGGACACGCGAGCGCCAGCAGGAGCAGCACGCTGTTAGGCGTCATTGTATCCAGGGGCGTCGGTCGCAGAGTGTCGTGAATGAGGAGTGTTAACGTGGAGAGGATCGCTGCTCTGGAGGACTGCAATGCACCGTGGCCAGATCTGGCATCTTAGTCCCGTCGCGTCGATTTTCTCACTGGCCCCTGGAAAGAGCGAGTCGCAACATGAGGGCACGGGACGGGGCAGACAACGACACCTCGTCACTGGTTAGCACGGCTATAGCAGTTAGCATGCACACACACACACACACACACACACACACACACATTCACGCTCACACACACACAAGCCATTCAAGTTCACATTTTTGTAATATCAACAAAAAATGGAGTTGCCAAAACCAAGGATAAGAGAGTTGCACATACTATTCAATGTTAGATAGATGTGATATATGTGATCATGCAATGCTATGGTGTTGGATATGACATCATATGTATCATATGGCTCATGTGTTAGCAATGAACCTTCTCTAAAATACTTGTTTAATAAAGCATGAAATGCTGTTATGTTCATGACAACAGAGCTTGCTCTTTGCAGGTCGTCATGACAGTAGTGGACACATATGAATGATGTGCAATGTGTCCACCCGGCTTGTGCTAAAAGTACCCCGTTGGTCCAGTATGCACTGGACATTATCCTGGGTAACATGCTAAATGATAAATAAAGGTTAATAAAGGTAAATAAATAAATAAATGAAAACAATTTCAGAGAGTAACAGGGCATTGTGATACTGGGTTTTGAATCGTGTTTTACGCGACCCACCCAGACATGGTACCACCGAGAGAGAGAGAGAGAGAGAGAGAGAGAGAGAGGGAGGAAGAGACAGAGTGAGATAAATAAAGATTCAGAGAAAGAGTAACATAGAGTGAAAGGAAGAGAGAAAGAGGAAGAGAGAGAGGATTTGAGAGTACAGAAGAGAGGAATAGAGGGAGAAAGAGAAAGAGAGAAGGAGAGAGAGATAGACGAATAGAGGGAGAAAGAAAAAGAGAGAGAAGGAGAGAGAGCAAGAGAGAGATAGAGAGAGAGAGAGAGAGAGAGAGAGAGAGAGAGGGAAAATAATTACAGTAGCAGCAGGCACAATAGAAACAGCCCCGGATGAAAAGCAGGTTGCAATGGCTGGGTGAGCCGCTGTCTCCAGGAACGCTGGTCTTAATAGGTAACTCAGGGATGCATGCATAATGTATGGGCTTTTGGAAGTTAATCCTAATAAATCTTCCCCCCGTTTCTAAAGGAGTGCATTTTCTGCCAGGTTTGTCTAAAGGCCAAAGTGTCAGAACAGCCCTGACAGCCATTCATTACAGTTCTCCGGGGATCTCCGCGAGACCAAGACCAGATTCATAATTTGTCCCTTTTTTTTTCTTAAGTGATCTGGGGTAGGAAAGAGAACGGGCGGGAAAAAATTACAATGTGAGAAATTACAATGTGAATGCCGTCTTTCGAGTGAACAAAGAAGCAGCTTGTGTCTTTTGAGAAAATTAGTCCCCTCATCCGCATTGATTAATCTGAAAGATGGAGTTGCGAATTAACATTATCCTTTAAATGCAAATCAAACGATTTAGTTAATTAGATACCAAAACGATGCATTATTCACTAACGTCGCCCCTCGATGGCACCGACAAATGTGATCCTAGTAAACGGCGGACCGGGCTAAAGTGCGAGAGATTAATGTGGCTTAATGCGCCAGGGACGGGTCATGTGACCCGTCTCCGCGGTAATTTGCGCTGACAGTGACTGTGGCTGAGCGCCCCGGCTCCAGGTTCGAGCGCGACGCAGGGATTTGGGGTGAGCTGGTGGTCTGAGTGTGTTCCTCCTCTCGTCGGGAGGGGATTAGGCAACACGGAGACCTGTTTCCGGAGGGTTCCCTGGAAGGCGGACAATAGAGAGGCGATGAGAAGGGAGACGTCATCGACTGCTTCCGATTTCCCCATTTCCTCTCCCCTTAACCCCTCTATTATGTTAAGAGTTTATGACTTAACGCTTAACGCTGGTATTGATACCAAGCATTTTTACACTCCTAGAGTGCTACAACTGTATTTTATGTATTAGTTTGTTTGTTTGTTTATGTATAAACAAATTGTTTATTTGTTCTTGTATAAATACATCATGGCGACACAGTGATAGCGATTCAACAAAGTCATTAATTTGGAAAGATTAAGAGGTTTAAGGGAAATTAGTGCAGATGGCTTTACACACACACACACACACACACAGGTGCAGATGCATGGCACACACACACACACACACACACATTACCATGGCTACCATTTATAACTGATATCTGATTATAGACTACCACCTTATGCCAATGCTGAATAAATCCATGGGAAATCTTTAACTTTTAATTATATTCCTTGTGTTGGGGAATGACGGCCCATATACATGACAAAGGCCCTTATCTAAAGGAATGGAAGCAATCCATTAGTAACCTATCATCAGCTGAAGGCAGCGACTCAGAGTAGACAATTAATTTCAGGAAGAAAAGCTTGGATAGAAACTGCGCCGTGGCCAGAAGAAAGGAAACATACAGACGGCATGCTGATTGGATAGGTCCCGGGTGAAGCCTGGCCAATCCCAGGAGAGACCTCACTGATCCGCCTCTTCCCGGGCATTGGGCAGGGGGCCCTCGACATTTTGTCTCCGTCGCAGGGTTCTAATGGGGGTGGCAGGTACCAGCTGGGCACCTGCTTCTGCGCCGGTCCAATCAGATACCCGTCGTCTGCCAGTTCAATCTGCTCTCACTCAGCCAGGGTGGATTCCTGCCCGGGCGGTTCCCGTCCAAATCCTCCTCATCATTGAGTCACTGACACTTTACCTCCTGTAAACCACCGCGAGCGCTCTACCCACAAACCCGCTGGACTGTGTGTGTGCGTGAGAGAGAGAGAGAGAGAGAGATCGATAGAGAGAGAGAGAGAGAAAGATAGAGAGAGAGAGGGCTGAGAGAATGAGAGAGAGAGAGAGAGAGAGGGAGAGACAGGGCTGGAGAGAGGGAGAGAGATAGAGAGAGAGAGCGAGAGAGAGAGGCTGGGGAGAATGAGAGAGAGACGCCTGGAGAGAATGAGAGAGAGAGAGAGAGAGTGAGAGATGTGATAGGGCCGTTGGATGGGTAGAGATACAAAGCGGTTGTTGACATACAGAGAGAGATAGAATAATACTCAACATATAGAGAAACAGAGAAGAAAGAGAGCTAGAGAGAGACAGAGAAATAGAATGCAAGGGGGGTGTTTGTGCATTGCAATCCCAGGCACTTTCATATCAGTGGTTGGACACCTATTTATTTTTCTCTCTCCGTGTCCAGAATCAAGGGCGTATCCTGTTTACTCTTCCACCCGTGCACCTGGCAACAATCCACCTATCCGCCCATCCATCTGTCCCTCCCTCTCTTAATCACTCTATCACAGATGTCGAGAACAGGAGAGCGTCTCGCAGAGACGCGTGACGGAAAGATGCCGATCCCTTTCAAACACGTTGAAATGTCACACACACGTACACATACTTGGGGCTAGTTTATATAAATGCGGTTCTAAATGTTTCATACATGCATGTATGCACAGGAAATGTTACACTCTCTTAAGATATCAAGAAAGATCCATGTTCTCTATTTTATAAAGACATGCTGTGTAAAACATACGCGATATAGTATACTGGCGTTGTGATATATCAGGTTTGGGATTACAGGTTATTTGCGCTTTTCGTGTGCGTTATGTGTTTTTCTCCATTGGTGGTGGGTACTGAGAGAGCGCAGTGATTCAGTCATGTGGAGATAAGCAGAATTACACAGGCCTGGCCATCTGTGGGCCTTACTGTTGCGACAGTGCATTCCACGTGTATTCCCCTACAATGAGGCCTACCCTACAAAGCATATTCAATAAACAAAATACATGCAGTAATATTCGGGAAGATATTTTCACCGTATCATGTTTTCTTTTTTATTATTTTTACCTCAGGAGTCTCAGGGGGATATGTGTAAATATCTGTTTAAATTACTTCATAAGCACATTTTTTGCTGGTGAAAAAAACTGAGCACGGTGATCTGTAAATGTGAAGACTGTTTTTTTTTTTTGTTTTTTTTGGAATACATTTTCAATATACAAACATTAGAATGAGTCATTTACATTTGCTTATGATTCATAATGATCTGCACCATCTGCAACATCAAGGCTGAAGCGCAGTAATAATATGGTTCCTCATAATGCACTTCATAAATAGATGGAAAAATTAAAAATAAAAAAATCTGTAATTTGCCCGGCATTTTCATGGGCGTGTCCGTGTGCTCATGTGAACTTGAATGCTTGTCTCTGTGCCTGCAATCTGTGTCTGTGCACACGTGTGCATGTGCATGTGTGACACAGCGAGAGGGGGAGAGGGAGAGAGAGAGAGATAAAGAGAGAGAGAGAGAGAGAGAGAGAGAGAGAGAGAGAGAGAGAGATAGATTGTAATGGCTGGATAGATATATAGATAGATATACATGCTGTTTTTTTATCATTCCACCAAACAAGTTGCAGCTCACAGCTGTCTTTCCCTTTGAAGTGTGACCATCGCTCTTGCTCTGTCTCTCACACCAAGAGTGAATATGCAGCTTACAGTCTGCTGCAGCCAACTGATCTGTGCAATCCCCGAACTGGACAATATCACAATGATATCTGGATTCCCAACATAGTATCTTATGGAATACATACGTTTTCACTCTGTGAACACTTGATTAGGTTGACCTGTATGCACAGCTTGTTAATGCAAATATTTAATCAGCCAATCATGGGGGAGGGTACTAAATGCATAAAAAGCATGCAGACATGGTCAAGAGGTTCGGCAGTCTTTCAGACCAAATGTCAGAATGGGGAATACATGCGATCTATGTGTCTTTGATTGTCGGTACCAGACCGAGGGGTTGGCGTATCTCAGAAACTGCTGATCTCCTGGGATTTTCACACACAACAGTCTCTAGAGCTGCGATGCTTTTTTCTGCAGAGAATGGTGCAGAAAAAAAGACATCCAGTGAGGAGCAGGTCTGCAGGCAGAAATGTTTTGTTAATGAGGGAGGTCAGAGGAGAAGGGCCAGACTGGTCGAATCTCTTAAGTGGATAGGCTACAGCAGCAGAAGAGCAATAAGTAGAAGAAAATAAGTCGAATAAAGTAAATACCTAATAAAGTGCTCAGTGAGCGTATGTCCATCTATCCATTTTCTAGATCACTTATTCCTGTCCAGGGTCATGGTGGGGGGATTCTATCCCAGCGTGCCGTCGGTAATTGGCAGGAATACCCCCTGAACAAGTCACCAATCCATCGTTGGGCACACATACACACCGTTGATTCTCACTTTCATACCTACGGGCAATTAGCCCATAGTCTCCAATTACCCCATGGTCTCCAATTAGCCGGCTGCATGTCTTTGGACTGTGGGAGAAGCCCGGAGTGTCCAGGCCCCATGCAGACAGGAGGAGAACAAGCTAACTCCACCGAGAAAGGCCCTGGCCAAGACTCAAACTCATTAACGTCTTGAGATGAGGCGACAGTGCTATCCACTGCACCGCTGTGCCCCCTGAAATTATTCTTCCATTTTTGTATTTTCCAGTGTTAATAACACTACTTGAATTTAGTTGTGAAGCATAAAGGTTACATTAAAATGGTAAACGCTGCAGAATACATCGTGGCTGGCATAACGGATATACTGTATATACATTCAGTGAGCACTTTATTAGGTATTTATTAGACTTTTTTTTTTCGACTTATTGGTCTTCTGCTGCTGTAGCCTATCCACTTAGAGTTATGATGTTTTGTGTGTTCAGAGATGCTCTTCTACACACCACAGTTGTAATGTGTGGTTATTTGCGCTACTGTCACCTTCCTGTCAGCTTTGACCAGTCTGGCCCTTCTCCTCTGACCTCTCTCATTAACAACGCTTTTTTGTCCCCAGAACTGCTGCTCACTGGATGTCTTTAGTTTTTTTTGCACCATTCTCTGAAAACTCTTGAGACTGTTGTGCATGAAAATCACAGGAGGTCAGTAGTTTCCGAGACATTCAAACCACCAACATTAGCTCAGTCAGTTAGAGTAGGCGTGTGGCAGTTAAACCACCAACATTAGCTCAGTCGGTTAGAGTAGGCGTGTGGCAGTTGGAGGGTTGCCGGTTTGATCCCCCGCCCGGGCTGTGTCGAAGTGTCCCTGAGCAAGACCCCTAACCCCCAAATGCTCCTGATGAGCTGGTCGGTGCCTTGCATGGCAGCCAATCGCCGTCGGTGTGTGAGTGTGTGTATGGATGGGTGAATGAGAAGCATCAATTGTACTGCTCTTTGGATAAAGGCGCTATATAAATGCCAGCCGTTTAGCATTTACCATTCACCACGTCCTGCACCAAAAATCATTCCACGGTCAAAGTCATTTAGATCTCATTTCGTAGGATTCTGTATTCAAACCCTTGACAGGGGTCAGATTGATCTAAATGCCAGATTATGTCCTAATTACTGCTTCTTATCCTTGCCTCTCATTCATCTCCATTGCATAATGGTGCCAGACGGTCACATTGGAACGATGACGGCAGTTCACTCTCGCCTAGCACTTGAAGGTCACCTTCAAAGGTCAAGGTCATTCAGCGCATTTCCACCGAACATATTCAGATTCATCATTTTGACTCATTAAAAGGACATTGAAAATTGTGCTGTATTTTCGTTTTCTGTTTTTGTATCTCGTTCATCCGTGCATTAAGCCCGGTTTTCCTCCCCAGCAGTCTCGTAGCGTGTCCAATTTGTTCCGACAATGTCGCGGCCTCGCGGTGAGCCTGCCGCATGCCGCCTGAGCCCGGCGTCGGTCGATAACCGCGTCGCCGCGAACCGCTCAAACGGAGGAGAGACACACGCCATCACATATCGCCGCGTTTCCAATTATCATTACCGCCGATGCCCTGTGTGGCCGT
>NC_083763.1:73299762-73337262 GCF_963514075.1 Conger conger | reverse complement strand
GCCTCTGTCAGCTCTGCTGCTCTCCGCCGCTCCAGATTCCAGGACTGACTGCACAGTTGTGTTGTGAGTCCAGCTGCCTGGCTCTCTCTCTCTCTCTCGCTCTCTCTCTCTCTCTCCCGCCCTCCCTCCCTCTTTCTCTCTCTCCCCCCCTCCCTCTTTCCCCCCATTTCTCTCCCCCTCCCTCTCTTCTTCTGCCTCTCACTCCCTCGCTCTCTCCCTCCCCCTCACTCTCTCTCTCCTTCTCTCCTCCCTCCCTCTTTCTCTACCCCCACTCTCCCCGCTTACTTCTCTCTCTCTCTCTCTCTACTCCTTTCCTCTTTCTCTCCCCCTCCCCCTCTCATCCCTCCATCTCTCTCTCCCTCTCTCATCCCTCTCTACCCCCCTTCTCTCTCTCCCCCTCCCCCTCTCTCCTCCCTCCATCCCTCTCTCCTCTCTCTCTCTCTCCCCCCTTACTTCTCTCTCTCTCTCTTCTCTGCTGCATCACTTCTTGCTTTGGGTGTCAGAGAGACTGAAGCAGAGAGGTCTTAGCTCCTGATTGGCTGCCATTCACAAGTCCCCAGCAGAAAAAAAAAAAAAAAAAACACACAGAGAGGAACAGGAGAGGAGAGAAAGAAGAGAAAGCACTCCCTCCCTCACAGAGGGATAAAGAAAGAGAGAGTGAAAGAGTTGTCACTGACTGAGATGCAGAATTGAGGATGAGGAGGTTAGAAGCCGGATGGTGGAAGGACGGAGAGAGAGAGAGAGAGAGAGAGAGGGGGGGGGGGGTGAAGCAGAGATATTTCCATGTGAATACCCTTAGAGCGTTCACAAACAGAATGCCTGGCAGAAAGCTTTGTTAAAAGGACCCGGTGAGAGATTGACTCTCCGCTGCCTGACGCCTGAAGTGAGCAGGCCAATCTAATCTACTGTCAGAGACGGCAAAAGTGGGAAAGATGCGCCCATAACTTGTGAATCATTTTCAGGGGGGGGGACCGGGATAGGGTGGGGGGGGTGAGCGAACATTTCTCTTCCTCCGCACCCTCCCCATCTCGTTCTTTCCTTTTTTTTTATTAGAAAGCGTTTCAGTGCATCTTTTTCAGTCCCCTTCCGCAATCTCCTCACAATCGCGCCCGTTTGAAATATGACACAGTATTTTAATTCAACGCGAGGGTAGCGGGGGAATGTAATATATGACTGGGGCATTCATAGCGGGAGAAAGAGAATGAATAAATCCGGACTGTCGATACGTGTTCTGTACATATACACAGCCGCTGATAAAGCGTCTCGCGCACTGACTTTGAAATGCATGGCCTGTCTGTCAGAACCGCGACTGCGATAAATAATTTACCCAAGGTAGCAATTTCACAAGCAAGCTTTTCCTCTGCAGAAGTTTTATCTCAAACATATCAGTATGAATGTATTATTAACGCTAACCGGAGTATAAATAAATAAATAAATAAATAAATAAATGCTGTGTATAAATGTGTGTGAGTGTGTGTATTATGTTATCATCCGATGATGATCCAGAACTCTGCAATTTACTCTTCTGCCCAACATGCATGCCTGTCAAACGTGAAAACGCCCACTCGAAGAAACCCATTTCATATGTCCCAGACATGGAATTAACTTTCATTTTAATAGTATTTATCCCTCTGGGAGGTTAATGATAGCCTAATGGTTGTAGTCTATTAATAACCTTTTTTTATGGATGTCTATGAATAAATTGAAAGGAAAACTGTCATAGTTTCTCTGTGCACAGAAATGTGGGATTTTTTTTATTTTATTTTTTTCAGAAATGCGAACCTACAGTATATGTACAATGAATCTTGCCTGACACGGAGCTCTTATTGGCTGAGGTATGACTGTGGGAGAGCCTGATTGGACGATATGACTTGAGACGATACCGTTGTGGCTGGTGGTTTATACCTCAGACATTTCTAGAAGGAGAGACATTAGGCAAGGTCATGCCAAGGGCACCCTTTCACAAGCAGAGGAAGAGAGGAAGGCCCTCATATACTGTGCCAGCAACCACACTATCTAAAAAAGTTATATTTTCAGACACGGGCATCCGATAAACGGCCATTCTTTAATTTTTCGTTCACAATGCAAAGCAGTGCTTGTGTATATATTTTTTTCAGCATTTAATTATACTCACACAAATTATATCAAAACATTGGCACTTTCATAGTCATAATTCTTAATGTTTCCTTTTAATTAAATGGTAATTCAAGTTTTAATTTATTTTAATTATACACCAATTGCCATTAGTCTCACTGGAGCATATCCAAGAAAATGCATTGTCAAGAAAAATATAAATACTATATTTATGTATGTAGTGGATAATGCATCTGGAGTGCACCTACTGTTTCTACTGAAATGCATTATTCAAAATACTGAAGTACATTTTTCAGAGAACAGCAATGTATTTATTGAAATAATGTAAGAATACACAGCGGTCCAGGGATTAACGTTTTAAAACAATCACTTATGATCCATACCTCCGCTGACCAGACTACGGCTTGTTCAGACGTCCCGGGTGCCCGTATCCATTTTCATTTGGCCGTCTTGGTAATTGCGTTTCGTCTGTTTGGCTGTGTTTCTGGGCTCTGTTTCATGAAGCAGAGTTACTCAGCTAGCGGGATAACTGCAACCTCCTGAAACGAGGAACGCGGGCTGAAGTAAGAAAGGAGTAGTCCCGGGGTTTTTACTCAGCGCAGTTATAAGATAAGATAAGATATACTTTATTGAACCCTGTGGGTTAAGTTGTCCTCTGCATTTGACCCATCCTAGTAACTTAGGAGCAGTGGGCAGCCACAGTGCAGCACCCGGGGTGCAATGTGGGGTTAAGGGCCTTGCTCAAGGGCCCAACGGCTGTGCGGATCATTTATTGTGGCTCGACCGGGATTCGAACCACTGACATTGTGGCTCCCAATCATGTACCTTAACCACTACGCTACAAGTTGTGGAGCTAACTTGGTAATCCTGCTTGGTGAATCCCTCTGTTCTTGGGCGGATTTAAAATGGAGGACTGCGGTTGGGGTGCAGTGTCCCCGTCCCCCCATTCCATTTTCATTTGGCCGCCTTGGTAATTGCGTTTTGTCTGTTTGGCTGTGTTTCTGGGCTCTGTTTCATGAAGCAGAGTTACTCAGCTAGCGGGATAACTGCAACCTCCTGAAACAGGAACGCGGGCTGAAGTAAAAAAGGAGTAGTTCTCAGTTTTTACTCAGCGCAGTTGTGGAGCTAACTCGGTAATCCTGCTTGGTGAATCCCTCTGTTCTTGGGCGGATTTAAAATGGAGGACGGCGGTTGGGGTGCGGTGTGCAGCCGTCCACCCCTCGCCCTGCCGGTCTCCAGGCCCGCCGCTTTTCAGAGTGGCCTCGCCACCCGCCCTGCGGCTTGCTAATTTCTGAAACGACGGGTGAGGAGTGTTCCCATTGAATCCAGCATGTAATTAAGATCTGAGTTTGTAGGAAGACCAGCGCCCTGTGGATGAGAGACAGCGGGTGTATATCATGTCACAGAAGCCATTAAAACATTAAGAGGACATTTTTTTTCGGAGAATATGTAGATATTTTTGCCACATTGCCTGCATCATTGAAATGAATGCTGCTATAATCTGATGGTATTCTTGCTCATACATAAATATCGGGCACTATGACCGATGTACAGGCTAATTGGAGGGCTAACTACAGAACAGAGCGTCTATTTTCAGGTACGCTATTCAAGAGTTCTTTGACTCATGACGTCAAATCCTTTTTTCCTCTTAGCTTGTGAATTGTTCCTGAGGAAGTAATCAGAATTTATGTAGCGTCTCTACCCACCGAGCACAGTAGCCAAGTATCAGGAGTGCGTCTCTGACATCCTCAATTTGCCATGACCCGTCCCCTCCCGGATCCAAATCCCTCAGAGCCTTTAGAGAATTTTCTGGAACAGCAAGGTCATTGGCTTTTCCCAGGTAACAGTCATGTCATAATATCTCCCACAGATATCAAGATGAAGCCCTATTAAGATGCTTAATATATAGACACTGATATGTCAAAGATGTAAAGATTAAAGTGAAATATGGTCAATTTCTGAATCCAGCTGTTTTTTAATAATCAACACCCGCGTTTAACGTTCGGCACTCTAAATACTGAATACAAGCGCATCAACTGTTGAAATCCTTCACTTGTACTCCAACATGTAAAATGTACTCAATATAATTAGTTAATTATTACCAAAAATCTTCTCAAAAAGTTCTCAAACAAATTGCCTAATTTGTTGACAGGCAGAGCAAGGATAAAGGTTTATCAAAAAAAATACTACTCACAGTGACAATACTACTGACTAGCTAGCTTAGAAAAAAAGAATTTCAGACATTCATAAAAGAAAATAATGAAAGTAAGCACCAAACCCCAGCGTGTGTCTCTCAAAGCAGTTCCACACAACTGAAATGAAAGTCCAAAGACCTGACGGCTGCTGAATCTTGCTTTAATCAGCAGTGGAAATGTAAAAATCACCAGAGCAGAATCCTCTGTGCTCACCAACAGCAGATATCGACCCCCCAACATGTTCACTATCTTCAC
Organism: Conger conger; assembly: GCF_963514075.1. Lineage (NCBI taxonomy): Eukaryota > Metazoa > Chordata > Actinopteri > Anguilliformes > Congridae > Conger > Conger conger. Next base: position 73,332,718 of record NC_083763.1, on the reverse strand, counting down.
CCCCTGAAAGTAGGAAAGCCAAGTCAAGGAAGGCCCCCAAATTTTATGTGCTTGCAAAATGGGGGCGGGGGGCTCAGTGGGGCACAGCTGGAATCTGGAATGGGTTGAGAGAGGCGGAACTGTCTGTTAGCTGAAACTAGCAATCCACATATTAAAGTTCCCTTGTGCTGTTCGAAGCAGGACTGAGCCCTATGATGTTGTTATCAAAGGATTCAAAGGATGGTGTGTGCTTTACTTCCTTAGCCATAAAGTAATAAACTCAGCATAGTTTTTGGGGAGGGGGCAGAACAGACCACATTCCAGATGATTAACGGAGCAGGCTACTTTTGTCATGTGGACAATGCAAGTTTGCTAAAATAATTCATAAACTATCTTGTCTGGCTCTCAAAGCCAATATAGTTGTCCGACAGATATTATACTTATATTTCAGACTTATTGCTGCTGTAAGTTTCACGTGGTGTGTGTTCAGAGATGCTCTTCTGCATACCACCGCTGTAATGTGTGGTTATGTGAGTTACTGTCACGTTCTTGTCAGCTTGATCCAGTCTGGTCAGTCTCTGCCATTCTCTGTAAACTCTAGAGACTGTTGTGTGTGAAATTCCCCAGAGATCAGCACTTTCTAAGGTACTTTCTAATTGGCTGATTAGATTTTGCATTAATGAGTTGGAGTTGAGGGGTACCCAATAAAGTGCTCACTGAGTGTATAATTCAGCTCCTAAACATCTTCCCCTCTGGCCTCTCAACTTTTCTCCGTAGAACTGATCCCAGACCAGTCTGATTAGAGCACAACTGCTGCACAATCCAGAGCAACCTCAGCATTTGCTGATCAGAGGTCAGCTGTATTGAGGGGACGTAGTACTACCGAGGGATGGCTTTTACTGATATCAAATGCTTTTCAATCTAATATATAGAGTATATACAGAGCACAGAAACACTGAAGTACTCCATGAGATGAGGAAACACCAGCAGTTATGTGGTGCAAAATGTGTATGTGTGTTTATGTGTGTGCGTGTGTGTACATGAGTGAGATTGTGTGTGTGTGGGCGTGCATGAGTGTGTGTGCATGTAAGCAGGAGACAATCCTCCCCTGGAGCAATGCACGGTGTGTGTGTGTGTGTGTGTGTGTGTACGTTTGTGTTTTCTTCTTCGTTTACCATTAAATGTTACCCTTCAGACACCGCCCCCCCCCCCCCCCCCCCCCCCGGAGAAAGGAGTAATAATATGGAAATTAAGTCATTAGTGCTAATATTCTTATACATCTTAGTTGACCTTTAATTCCCAAAAGATAAGAGAGACCTTCTTCAGCATTCCATGATAAATGTCACAACTGTATATTTTGTTATATCCAATTATTAATGAATTCAGTGGCCATTTGTGGTTGAACTACCTTATCTATATAGCTGCACAAAATATGCATCTGCTGGTTGGATTCAAATGTGAACGCAAATGTGACAGATACATACCTATATACATGTCTGGAATGTGTGTAATAAACTGGAACCATAGCTATTAAAATTATTTGAATACATTGATCTGCAGATTGACACCACGCTCAATGTAATGGAAACGGTTACCTCAGTTACCTCGGACAATGTACCGCAATCAGGCAACACAAGGACATTGGTGTTGGGAAGATTCTGCCTGATTTTCCAGTTTGGTCGGCTCATGATTGGGCAGAGAAGAGGAAGAAGAAGAAGAAGAAGAAGAAGAAGAAGAAGAAGAAGAAGAAGAAGAAGAAGAAGAAGAAGAAGATTGAAAGCAGGTCTCAGCTGTCTGTTCCTCTCCATTTTAAAGATATGAATAGAATCCACTTGAGCATTGTCCTGAGACTGGACTGTCAGTATGGGGCGGGGGAGTTTGCTCAAGTATTTCGTACAATACAGGAAGTTGAAATACAGGGTGGTAATTTTGAAGATCCAACGGACAGGGTTCAGGGATTTTAATGAAAGTATGACAGCCAACAAAAAGTAACAACACAGCCAACACAAGATTTTTAATATTTTTGAGGATACATAGATTTAGCTTACTAAATTAATAACTAATTCTGATTCATAGTTTAGGACTGCATAACTGATTGGCATATAATGCAGCATTTCCAGTTAAAGCAAGCTTTTTATTTACCATTGATTGTGCATTGCACATGATCTATCAATACAATGATATAGCAGCCCCAGTGCAGGGGTTATTGCTAATGATGGAATTTGCACATCAAGTTTAGCTACTGCCAGCAAACCCTACACTCAGCGTCTCTAACATGCTTATTACAACAGCATAGCACCTTTAACATGCGTATTACCTCTGTATAACTCATTCAACATGCTTATTACCACAGTATAACATATTTATAAATCATTACGTATTGAATGCTCATGTAAGAGGTGAATTAAATGTTGGCATTTAAAAAAGGTGAATTGCATTTGCATCAAACTTACATTTATTTTAGAAATGGCAGTACAAATGGCAGAACTGCATGTCAATTGGTCTATTGGAAAAGCACACACACACACACACACACACACACACTCAGACAGTACTGGTAGACATACAATACTAGCACTCACACAAATTAAATCTCCTCTCCAGTATTACCCATTGAACAGAAGCCCATACAGGACATCCATAAATAACTGCCATGCAGCGCATGACCAGGTGACGCACTGCCAGGCCTGGACCGGCTCCCTGAGGGCCGGCTCATTTGCATTACAAAACAAAATGGACTCCTTCCCTAATTGAACATCGAGGAAGCCCTAACGACCGTGTCTGAGCCGACGAGGCCGAACGTGCATCAGGCTTCTTCACCAGAGGCCCGGCCCGCGTTCTCTGACCCGCCGGTCACACGGGCCACCTCCGCCGTCGTGCACGGAGGAGAGGAGAGAGTGATCTCTGACCCGCCGTCTCCGGTCTCGCACGCCACCTCCGCCGTCATGCGCAGAGGAGAGGAGAGAGTGATCTCTGACCCGCCGGTCTCTGGTCTCGCGTGCCTCCTCCTCCGTCGTGCGCGGAGGAGAGGAGAGAGTGATCTCTGACCCGCCGGTCTCCGGTCTCGCGTGCCTCCTCCGCCGTCGTGCACGGAGGAGAGGAGAGAGTGATCTCTGACCCGCCGTCTCCGGTCTCGCACGCCACCTCCGCCGTCATGCGCAGAGGAGAGGAGAGAGTGATCTCTGACCCGCCGGTCTCTGGTCTCGCGTGCCTCCTCCTCCGTCGTGCGCGGAGGAGAGGAGAGAGTGATCTCTGACCCGCCGGTCTCCGGTCTCGCGTGCCTCCTCCGCCGTCGTGCGCGGAGGAGAGGAGAGAGTGATCTCTGACCCGCCGGTCTCGCGTGCCTCCTCCGCCGTCGTGCGCGGAGGAGAGGAGAGAGTGATCTCTGACCCGCCGGTCTCCGGTCTCGCGTGCCTCCTCCGCCGTCATGCGCGGAGGAGAGGAGAGAGTGATCTCTGACCCGCCGGTCTCGCGTGCCTCCTCCGCCGTCGTGCGCGGAGGAGAGGAGAGAGTGATCTCTGACCCGCCGGTCTCCGGTCTTGCGTGCCTCCTCCGCCGTCGTGCGCGGAGGAGAGGAGAGAGTGATCTCTGACCCGCCGGTCTCCGGTCTCGCGTGCCTCCTCCTCCGTCGTGCGCGGAGGAGAGGAGAGAATGATCTCTGACCCGCCGGTCTCCGGTCTCGCGCGCCACCTCCACCGTCGTCGTGCACGGAAGAGGGGGGGGGGGGGGGGGGGGGATCTCTGTCACGCCGTGTCGGGGCATCGGCAGAGGTTGAACTACCTTATCTATATAGCTGCACAAAATATGCATCTGCTGGTTGGATTCAAATGTGAACACAAATGTGACAGATACATACCTATATACATGTCTGGAATGTGTGTAATAAACTGGAATCGTAGCTATTGAAATGATTTGAATACATTGATCTGCAGATTGACACCACGCTCGATGTAATGGAAACGGTTACCTCGGTTACTCTCTCTGACAATGTATCGCAATCAGGCAACACAAGGACATTGGTGTTGGGAAGATTCTGCCTGATTTTCCAGTTCGGTCGGCTCGTGATTGGGCAGAGAAGAGGAAGAAGAAGAAGAAGAAGAAGAAGAAGAAGAAGAAGAAGGAGAAGAAGAAGAAGAAGGAGAAGAAGAAGGAGAATGAGAAGAAGAAGAAGGAGAAGGAGAAGGAGAAGAAGAAGGAGAAGAAGAAGAAGAAGAAGAAGAAGAAGGAGAAGAAGAAGAAGACGAAGAAGAAGAAGAAGAAGAAGGAGAAGAAGAAGAAGAAGGAGAAGAAGGAGAAGAAGAAGAAGGAGTAGAAGAAGAAGACGAAGAAGAAGAAGAAGAAGGAGAAGAAGAAGAAGAAGGAGAAGAAGAAGAAGAAGAAGAAGAAGAAGAAGAAGAAGGAGAAGAAGAAGAAGACGAAGAAGAAGAAGGAGAAGAAGAAGAAGACGAAGAAGAAGAAGAAGAAGAAGGAGAAGAAGAAGAAGAAGGAGAAGAAGGAGAAGAAGAAGAAGGAGTAGAAGAAGAAGACGAAGAAGAAGAAGAAGAAGGAGAAGAAGAAGAAGAAGGAGAAGAAGAAGAAGAAGAAGAAGAAGAAGAAGAAGAAGAAGAAGTGTCGGAGCAGAGCACCTCCGGCCACCGGCGCTAAACGGAGTCGGAGAGCGAGGCCCCGCGTCGTGACAACCTCGCTCCGAGACACGCCACGGCCAATTACATCTGTACGCGCCGGACTGGATAAGAAAGAGAGGTGTACGGAGGGATTGTGTGCAGTTAGTGCACTGCCACTCGATGGGGACGGTTCAAAGAGATGCCTGGAAGAGATGGAGATGAATCAGTGTGTGCACACAGCACTCAAGCACACAACCCCGTATCTGTACAGTGCGTCACGGTACCCTCAAGAAAAACACAACAACAGCAATAGGATAATAACAATTATAATACAAATAAAAATAATAATAATTTTAATAACAATAATCATCATAATCACAATACTCAAAATAATCATAATAAAGGCATAGTTTCAAGGATATGCAAAATATGAAATTACTATTCCAGTGTTTTACTGTAATTAAAATTTTTAAATAAACAAATAGATGTCTGTCCTTTATCCCCATTCAGAACAAGTGATTGACACAAACATGATTTGTTTGTTTGTTTGTTTGTTTATTTTTCCCTCCAGGAGTTGGTTGGGACGGAGGTGGAGTCCTGCTTAACGGCTCATCCTACGTCCGGGCGGGAGGACACGCCCACAGGGCGTACGGACTGGACGCTGTCCAACGGGCCCGTGCTGATTGGTGCTTTCAGACGGCAGGGGGCCGGCCTCGGGGGGGGGCTGGCGCGGTGTGAAGATCAGAGTCTGTGAGACTGTGGAACACGCAGCCCTGCTTATTGACAGTCAATCGACAGGAAGAAAGGAGGCGGCGGATGATGGGGCCTGCAGAGAGCTGAGCGTCCTCAATGAATCGCATGCCGCATTAAAATTAATGTCTCTGCATAATGAAACAGTAATTGCCTGACATGTCTGACTTGAGCGGTGTTGGCAGTGACTCTTATCTGGCGTTATGATTCTGATCTGTCGAGAACTCATTAAATTTGTTGCAGCGAACATCAAAGAAAGGAAGTCTTGGGCAATACCTATCCCCGATACAGAACCTGTCTCTCGCTAATGTTCCCATCACATGCATGAACTCACCCGTCACACACACACACACACCTATGCACGTACACACACACACGCAGGCTGTGTGCGCACACACACACACACGCGGCGCACACACGGATGTACACACAACCACACCTATGCACACACACACACACACACACACACACACATGCACGCACACAGATGCACACACCCACACACATGAATACTCAAACGCGCGCGCACAAACACATGTACACACACGGACACACATGCATACACACACTTAAGCACACATGGACGTACGCATGTATGCACACTCACACAGAGAAATGTTTTGCATAATTTTATTCATTTTACTATTTTTTACTTTTGAAATTGCTTCATACTTTATTTTCAGACAGATTGCTTTATACTCAGACAAATATAAAAAGGTCACACTTGGCAAAAAATTAAGAAAGATTAAAGAAAGTCTGTATTTTTCTTGATTATTAAATTCACATCATTTAGCCTATTAGTGAATTGAAGGCTTCTTTAGAGCAGGCATACCCCTGTGGTTTTGGAAATTAACCAAAAATTAAAGGCTTCAGAAATATTATTGAGCTCCTTGTACTCCCTAAAGATGACCATCTTCTCAGCTTCTCATTAAAGAAAAAAGGGCTCAGGTGTATCTGTTTGTTTGTTTGTCTGTTTGTTTAATTATGCATCTGTTTATTTATTAATGCATTTATTTAACAATGTCATTACTCAATGTCAGTTTCATTTCATTTAGGGCTCGTCAGGTGGTTAGAAGCTCGGAAAGACTTAAAGGTACAATACGTAATATTGTGTTAAAACCATTGTAAATGCCTTCCTGTCATTGAAAAAGGCTCACTGACATGTTGACACACCCTCTGCCCGTGTTTATAATCCGTTTCAAAATATGCAGCTGACAGACTGACACTCTGTACCAAAACATTGTATATCTGTAAAATAATTCAAGCTCATTGGTTGAAAATTGTTTCTAATCGCAACAGCCAATGGCGTTTCAACGTCAGCGCGTTCACAGAGAAGGGGCGGGATAAACAGAGTTACATTTACATTTACATTTTAGTCATTTGGCAGACGCTTTTAATCCAAAGCGACTTACAAGTGCATAGGTTCTACCACAAGTCAAAGCATCACATCCAGAACTAGAAAAATACACCAGGACTGCTGTTCTAAACATATAGTCGTCATCATAAGTGCAATTTTTTTTTTTTTTTTTTTTTTTTTTGGGGGGGGGCGGGGGGGGGGGGTTAGACAGGGATAGGGGTATCAGAAGGGGGGGGCGGGGTAAATCAGGAGGGGGGACTAAGGTAGAGTTTGAAGAGGTGTGTTTTGAGTCTGCGTCGAAATAGGGGGAGGGATTCTGCTGTCCTGACAGTGGTAGGCAAGTCATTCCACCACTGCGGAACCAGAACGGAAAACAGGCGTGAACGTGCAGCTCGACCGCCAGGTGCCCGTAGAGAGGGAACCGTAAGGCGACCAGAGCTGGCAGACCGGAGTGGTCTAGCTGGGGAGTAGGGAGTGATCAGGGATTGTATGTAATGTGGGGCAGTCCCCTTAGCAGCCTGAAATGCCAACACTAGGGCCTTGAATCGGATGCGTGCGGCAATAGGAAGCCAGTGGAGGCCAATGAGAAGCGGGGTGACATGAGCCGACCTGGGCTGACTGGTGATCAAGCGGGCTGCAGCATTCTGGACCAGCTGGAGGGGCTTGATGGCGCACGCTGGGAGACCGGCTAGGAGGGAGTTGCAGTAATCCAGGCGGGAAATGACGAGCGCCTGGACTAGGAGCTGGGTGGCTTTCTCCGTCAGGAGATGACGGATGCGGCGTATATTAAACAGAAAGAACCTGCAGGTTCTGGCAGTGGAGGATACTTGTGGAGCCAGGGAGAGGCAGTTATCAAGAGTCACCCCAAGATTCTTTGCCGTACGGGAGGAGGAAACTACAAAGTCCTCCACAGTCAGTGAGAGGTCGATTGACGGAGAGGACTTAGCAGGGATGTAGAGAAGCTCAGTTTTGGCAAGGTTGAGCTTCAGGTGATGGGAAGTCATCCATGCAGAGATATCAGCCAAGCAGGCAGAGATCTGTGTGGTGATTTGGGTGTCAGGGGGGAAGGAAATGAAGAGTTGGGTGTCATCAGCGTAGGAGTGATAAGAGAAGCCGTGGGAAGAGATAACAGAGCCAAGAGACATGGTGTATAGCGAGAAGAGGAGAGGCCCAAGAACCGAGCCCTGCGGGACTCCAGTTCGTAGGGGTTGAGGGTCGGAGAGTGCGCCCCTCCAAGTCACCTGGTAGGAGCGACCAGAGAGGTAGGAGGAAAACCAAGCGAGTGCAGAACCTGTGACACCCATCCCAGACAGCGATGAGAGCAGAATCTCATGGTTGACTGTATCGAAGGCGGCCGACAGGTCGAGGAAGATGAGGACAGAGGAGAGGGATTTTGCTTTAGAGAGGGATTTTGCTTTAGAGAGGGATTTTGCTTTAGAGTTTGCTTTAGAGTTTTGCTTTAGAGGTTGCTTTAGAGTTGTGGTTTGAGCCTGTTTTGTTGCTGCAATTCCTCTCTTGACAGTTAGAAGTCCAAAATTACCGATTGTATCTTTAAGTCTGCCTTATGCCATGAGCACCTTCACAATTGGCGTAGCAACCACCGCCCCTATCATTCCACTGATCAGAATGACAGAATAATCGGCATAGCAGCAGGGTAAGCACCCAGACCATCCGGATGTATTGCTACGGCAACGGTTCAGCCACACCTAAGGATACGGACACGCAAGCTCATGGTTACGAAGACCATCTAACGAGGTTCTCTAAACGTGTAGCATGTGGCATGAGGGAACTGCCCTTCACTGGATCTGGATCCAGATTGCAGTGCATTGCGGTTATGTAGCTGATGTTTTTTACCCACAGCCATGTGCAGTTGATGGTTTCAGTAGACCAAGCAGGGGACAATCCCCCCTGGAGGAATGTGCAGTTAAGGGCCTTGCTAAAAGGCCCAACAGCTGTGCAGACATTGTTCACTTGGGCTTGAACCACCAACTTCCCTGGTCTCAGTTAAGTGTATCCACTAGGCTATACACTACCCATCCGATGGACATGGTAAATGGTCAATGGTAAAAGGTTGGCATTTATATAGCGCCTTTATCCAAAGCGCTGTACAATTGATGCTTCTCATTCACCCATTCATACACACAGTCACACACCAACAGCGATTGGCTGCCATGCAAGGCGCCGACCAGCTCGTCAGGAGCATTTGGGGGTTAGGTGTCTTGCTCAGGGACACTTCGACACAGCCCGGGTGGGGGATCGAACCGGCAACCCTCCGACTGCCAGACGACTGCTCTTACTGCCTGAGCCATGTCACCCTCCCCCATGTCGTGGCACATCAAAACCTGATGACAGGATGTCGGAGCCCAGAAACACCCTTCTTTTCTACTCGGCAGAAAACGAACACCGAGTATTACCGCGTTATTACCGCCAGCTCTGTTTCCCCACCAATCAGCTGCTTCTCTTAGGAAATCAACACCCAGGGGTAGGATGAAAATGAGAGAAGCACTGTGACGAGACTCACAAAGGGAAGAAATGTTCAAAAGGAGTTATAACCCACCTATGTGTGGCAGTATATAATGGACTTAGCCGGTGTCAAAAATGATGTGGAGCTGATCCAATCATAAAAAAAGCGTACACCCAGTAGAAGCACTTACTCCTCTGAATTGGACTCGAGGAGGTGAAGTAATACGAAACTTTGACCGAAACCGCTCTGTAAAATGTTCACAGAGATCTGCGCCGTTATAAATCCGCTCAGATAGAGTCACGTGACCCCCCGGTGGGCCTATATAAACTCAGAAAGTTCACACAGTCGTATTATCACGGGGCACTGTACTCTGTATCAGCAGAGGGAGTGCTTTGGTGTTCTGGTGAGTTAGTAACTGGAAGGCCGCGGGTTTGATTCCCGCGTAGATCTGAGCTCTTCTATCCTGGATACATGATTTCCAATATGCAGTGCTTGCAAAATCCATCTGCGTGAATACAAAGAGGAGATTGGCCAAGGAAACTTTTTTTTTTTCTTTCTGGGGATTAGAGAAGAAAAATGTATGTTTCCTGTGGGATATGAGTCTACACCAGGCTGCTGACCACAATCGCATGCTGCTCTGCTCCCTGTAGTGGACATTTAGAGAGAGAGAACGAGAGAGCGGGTTCTTCTTAATTAAAATCCGGCTAGTTGCTGTAGATTCCAGTCGCGTTTCAGGAAAGGAAAGAGTCTTATCGGATTTTATGGCGAAAGATAAAGTTTAGCTCTTTATTTCTTGGTTACAAATCTGCGCGTTATTACGAGCGTCTTCAGTCTTACACAAATTATCACTGAGAGGTAACAGTTTAAGTACAATTAATGTCACAGTTTAAGTGTATTTTCTCCACCATTGGGGCAACTAGGATGAAAGTGTTCTTGCATGTGATAATGCACTCCTGTCTCAGACAAAAGGGTATTTTAATTCATACTTTACCCAGTTCTGTCCTGACTAGATCAATGACTTTTCACATACTATCATTTCTATTCAACCAAGGTTTCCTTCCAATGGCTCTAGACATCACTATCTCAGGCCATCGTTTGGCTGAGATTTCGTGGGCACTCTTAAACACAAATCACAACTTTTTGGACTTAAATAGGAAACATTACATTATTACATTATTACATTATTGGCATTTGGCAGACGCTCTTATCCAGAGTGACTTACAGTTGATTAGACTACGCAGGAGACAATCCTCCCCTGGAGCAGTGCAGGGTTAAGGGCCTTACTCAAGGGCCCAACGGCTGTGCGGATCTTATTGCAGCTCTACCGGGATTAGAACCACAAACCTTGCGTGTCCCAGTCATTTACCTTAACCACTACACTACAGGCCACCCCAGTACAAGTAAAAACAAATAAAAATATACAAAAACATCTAACATCGGGGAAGAGATATATTTGTGGAGGTGGCTAGAGTATTTAGATATTACTAATTTATTATTTAGCTGACAATTTAAGCAGCAAATAAGCAGGGTACAATACCCCCTGGGGCAATGTGGGGTTGAGGGCCTTGCTCAAGGGCCCAGCAGCTGTGGGGATCTTATCAAGGCTACACCGGGGCTGGATCCACCAACCTTTAGGGTCCCAGTCAAGTACCTTAGCTGCTAGGAGACAAGCTGCCCATTTATTTTATATGGTCAAAGTACAAAGTGGTCTGGTGCAATGACCAACACTCCTGAAAACTGGGGTCTGAATCCTTCTTCCACATCTCATTCTTTAAAACACCTACCTGTGCCTTCCTGAAATTATTTCCATTGTCATTTCCAATTCCCTGTTGAATCCGCTCTCTTTTATGAATTTCATAAATAATTGTGTGTGTGTGTGCGCTGAGGGCGATGACTATGCCAGAAACAAGCGCCATATGAGACGCATGGCGGGGAGGGGGTAGGGAGAATGGCAGGGAGGGGGTAGGGAGAATGGCAGGGAGGGGGTAGGGAGAATGGCAGGGAGGGGGTAGAAAGGATTGCAGGGAGGGGGTATGGAGAATGGCAGGGAGGGGGTAGGGAGGATTGCAGGGAGGGGGTAGGGAGAATTGCAGGCAGGGGGTAAGGAGAATGGCAGGGAGGGGGTAGGGAGAATGGCAGGGAGGGGGTAGGGAGAATGGCAGGGAGGGGGTAGGGAGGATTGCAGGGAGGGGGTAGGGAGAATGGCAGGGAGGGGGAAGGGAGGATTGCAGGGAGGGGGTAGGGAGAATGGCAGGGAGAATGGCAGGGAGGGGGTAAGGAAAATGGCAGGGAGGGGGTAGAGAGAATTGCAGGGAGGGGGTAGGGAGAATGGCAGGGAGGGGGTAGGGAGAATGACAGGGAGGGGGTAGGGGGAATGGCAGGGAGGGGGTAAGGAGAATGACAGGGAGAGGGTAGGGGGAATGGCAGGGAGGGGGTAAGGGGAATGGCAGGGAGGGGGTAAGGAGAATGGCAGGGAGGGGGTAAGGAGAATGGCAGGGAGGGGGTAGGGAGAATGGCAAGGAGGGGGTAGGGAGAATGGCAGGGAGGGGGTAAGGATAATGGCAGGGAGGGAATAGGGAGAGTTGCAGGGAGGGGGTAGGGAGAATGGCAGGGAGGGGGTAGGGAGAATGGCAGGGAGGGGTGGGGGCTGGTATGGGCCTGTCCATTGTACTGCACAAAGGGCCAAGGTGGGAATAAAGAATCACTTTTCATTTGAACTTCTCACTTTGATGTGCTCTATCACATGGATCAAAGGCCAGATCAATACAGTTGTCTTGGGGTAAGGATACTCTAATAAAATCTGGCAAAAAAAAAACAGATGCAAGGTCGCTTGCTCTCTGTTAAATTCTGTTGACACTATGAATGCACTGTGTGTGTGTGTTTGTGTGTGTGTCCATGCATGTGTTTGTGTGCCTCTGCATGATTTTGTGTGTGTATGTGCACTATACAGTGTGTATGTATGTACATATGTATGTACGCATGTATCTAGAGGTTTATAATTAAGGGATTTATTATATAGGATATCAAAAACATATGTGACGATGATAATTATAGTTTGTTCAGGCATCGTTTGTTATGCTGCTTTCAGATGGATATGGATACTGTACATATGTGCATGTGCATGTCATATTTGACTGTATTGATTTTGACAGTATTCAGCATCGCCATATTTTCTTCCGTTAATTTATGGACTCTCATACGTACTTTCAGTCAATATGCCTCCTGCATATTTCACCGCCTCCTAAAGTCAGTCAAAAGGGCAGATGTTGATTTGCAGTGTGTCTGGAGTTCTGACGGCACGGTTATGTAGAACAAGTACTGCAACACACACAGCTGGAGTCACTTCTTAAACGATTTCCTCACCGAGAGCCATGCAAGCCAAATATCATGTGCCAATTAGCGATGAAGCATTCCTTTTTTTATTGTTAGGTTTCTGACAAAGTGATCTGTCATTCTGCCGCCGCGGGCCACGTCAGGGGCTCTCCACCTCGGCCTGTGGCTCGGAGCCCTCTGGACCCGAGGCCGGCGCCCAGAACAGAGAGCTTCGCTAATGCAGGACCCGGTTTGCCGGGATTTCGCCCGACAGACCGGACCCGCGAGAGCCTCTACGTCAAACTCAACTCAGCGAGGATAAAGAGAATCACAAGTAAACATATCCTGCCTTTGCCCTAATCATGGAGTACAACCTTATCAATTAGACCGCCGACTCCACCGACCCCTTCTAATGTAGCATTGAGCTGCACCCACCCCCTATGACCAGCAACTCCACCTCCTTCTAATGTGCCAGCATCTAACTGCACCCACCCACTACAACCAGCAACTTCATCCATCCCCTACGACCAGCAACTCCACCCCCTTTCTAATGTACCAGCAGATAACTAAACACACTCTCTTCTAATGTGCCAGCATCTAACTGCACCCACCCACTACAACCAGCAGCTCTATCCATCCCCTACGACCAGCAACTCCACCCCCTTTCTAATGTACCAGCAGATAGCTTCGATGGAGAAAGAGAGAGAGAGAGGGGGAGCAGGGGGAGCGAGACAGAGAGAGTGAGAAGGGGGGATAGAGAGAGAGAGAAGAAGAGCGAAATGGAGAAAGAGAGAGAGAGAGAGAGAGGGAGCAGGGGGAGCGAGACAGAGAGAGTGAGAAGGGGGGATAGAGAGAGAGAGAAGAAGAGTGAAATGGAGAAAGAGAGAGAGAGAGATAGGGAGCAGGGGGAGCGAGACAGAGAGAGTGAGAAGGGGGGATAGAGAGAGAGAGAGCTAGAGAGTGGGAGAGGGGGAAGAGAGAGACAGAGAAAGTGAAAGAGAGAGATCAGTGTAATTAGGAACAGTGAGGACAGCCCTGCGCTGTGATGTCAGTGCTCTGTGTGCAGTCGTCTGACGGATCCACACTGCGTTCACGCGACTCCGCGGTTGGTAATTTGCGCGTTACTGAACGGGAAACGTTGAGGCCCGCGGGAGAGACGGGGCAGATGGGATGGAAATGAAATGTTAATGAATTCCACTTCCTCCTCCTTCCCGGGCCGGTCAGCCTGGTGGCGGAAGACGGGGAGAAGTGTGAGCGGAGTGTGAGCATCAACTGCAATGATGTGATATCATAATTACATTCAGTCCGCTCAGCAGGCTGAGAAGGAGAAAACGTCATTTCATCACGGCATACGGCCGCTGTTATCAGGCACAGTCATGAAAAAAAAAGAATGAATGGATGAATGAATGAATTATTGAATGATTAAGTAAGTAAATAGATAAATGAACACTCTTAAATTAGGGCCGAAATGACATAAACTGAACTGTAGTGAGTACAAATTAGTTCAGCCCAGCAGTGGAGATTCACCACGTCATGCTTTGCCACCATAGTAAATGCCCACATGCTACATGCTACAACTATAATATAATATAATAAAGATAGATGCTGACACACCCTAGAGCTTCATAGAATGAACATAAATGAATAAATATCAGTTGAAGAGGAGAAAACAACGTGTGATAGTATTATCTCTGAGACCGGCTGTCTCTGTTGTCGTCGCCTTGTTAGTCATGATCTAGGTGAACGTGCTGACATTTTAGCCCCTAGGTGACATTCACAATTGGGTGATATGTGATAATTATCCTTTCTCGAGGCCACGGCAGCCATTCTTCATGCAGATGCCAGTCCGGCGGACCTGCGCCGTGGACCCCTTCGGCCCTCGGTCCAGAGGGCTGACTCCGTGGCCGAATAAAGCAGAACATGAAGGAATTAATGAATAATGAGGCCAAGCATACAGAGCGGGCAGCGGTGTCTTGCCATCGTATCTACCCCCCTTACCTTTGGAATATTCTCCTCGACTGCTCCGCCGGAAAAAAAAATCGTACAAAGTCCGGACCTTGCGTCTGTTCTAGAAATTTCTGTTCCCCGCGGAAGCCTGCGCTTTCTTCTGCCCGACTACGTCTCCCCGCGTTTGAAAGACAGCGAGCAGAGAGCGACACATAAACCTGATTTAGTTGGGCACAGAAGGACCGGGGCCTTCCTCCTGCAACACACAAAGACTGTCTGTCTCGGCAACACCATTAAGGTGAGGACTGCACCGGCTCCGCGCAAAGCTGTCAGAGCCGCTTCTTTCAAATTTATTTTATTCTATATGCAACATGTCATATCCGGATACAATCATGAAATATTGAAGCGGAGTGTAGTCTTCAGCGCATGGGGCTAGTTTGACAACCTCACAGACAGGTTTGACAGTTTGCATTGGCGATGCAGCGGGTAATAAGCGCCTACCCGAATTTGGGATTGACAAAGCTGTCTCCCGCAAGGACCGTCTCCTACCCCGCGCGACGGGTCTTGTGGGAAAGTCGCCGATCGGTTGGTCTCCAAAAGCACTTAGCACTGGGACGCCGGCAATTTTGCGCTACACATATTGATTATGTGAAGCATTAAATGGCACATAATTTAAATGGCAGAGTAATGAAATTCCAATTACATTTTTATCATTTTTTTACTCCCTTTTTTATGCAAATGTTAAATTTATAACAGTTAATTAAGTTTTATTTTTTAGCTCCTGGTATCGTGCGCCGTGCTCCTAGTTCAGGAGAGCCGGGGGCATTTATTTTTATAACATAGAGCTGTGACTCAGTAACTCTGCTTTGTATTTCAGTCCATACTTACTCCAGTCCATGTTTCGGATCGGGGAGAGAATCGGGCTTTACCCAGTGCGGCGAACTCCGTAATCCCGCTTCATGAAGCTGAGCCCCGGATATGACCTCAGGATGTTTCCTAACATTCCAGAAGTTTCCAAACCCGCGTTTCCGAGTAGCACATCCCTCCGTACTTTCACACAGAGCCCCCCCCCCTCCCCCCACACCCCCCCTCCGCCCACCCCCTTCACCAGGCCCGCAGAGCTCGGACAGGTGGACCCAACATGGCGTAGAAGCCCTCAGAGTCAGTCATCAATCATTCAGGATCCGTGAGATGACAGAGGAAGCTTGCAGCTCCAGAATATCTGCACAGGGCCTGTGTGTGTGTGTGTGTGTGTGTCGCATTTCAGTGCGGATGAGAAGGTCTCGGAGCTCGGAGGTGGGGTGGGCGGTGCGCGCGGGGGGGGGGGGGGGGGGTCACACGCACACCATTTCGGGAACGTGCCTCAGCCACCTGGGGCCCCTGATAACAGGAGCTAATCCATCTCCTAGGGCGGGCGCTGTTTTTGGCACTGTGCGATAATTGTGTCCCCTGTCAGCAAGCTGCCCCCTTTGGGTCACGGGGGGGAAGGGTAATGGCGGGAGTATACCAGCGCTGTAATACACTGCAATTACGGAGCGATATGCCTTAACGATCATGTAAAACCGCACGCTATTGTGGGCGCTGGCCTTAGGCCTGTCAGACCGGAAGAAGCTGTGTCGGGTATCGTCCCGCTTAAGGCTGGCACGGTCAATCAGTTCTGCTTGTTGCAGAGTTCGTAGGTCATCTCTCTCACTTTCTTTAATTTTATTAAATCATTACACTGACAGTAGATTGAGATGAGGGAAAGCTTTTTTGTGTCAGTTATTGGTGAAATACACAAATCAACGCTGTTCAATTCTCATGCAATCATTGTCGATAAACAATGTAAACCTGTCAAATAAAGTCTGTTCTACGACCAGATATAGTTTGGACCAGTAAACTTTCTATATGAATCCAAAATGTACTGTATTGTGAAATGGAATAAATACATTGTATTACTCTTGATGACCACATGTTTATGTTCAATGTATGCATACCTAGGCATGAAAAATGTAAAAAAGAAAGTAAAAAAACAAAAAAGGATACCAACGACATCCAGAATTGAGTTTTTTTTTGGAGTCGGTATAGTGACGCAGAGCCTGCTTCCCAAACGTCAATATGTGACGAATTCTGAGTGAGAATGGGCTGCACCTTCCCTCTCCCGGGACGACCGTAATGCACTCGGATCCCCGGATTTCTGAAAAGATTGCCGTTTTAAATTAGTATTTTCATTTACATTCTTTTTTTCTTTTTTTTTTTTGGACGAGCGATCATCATTTATCCCTCCATCTGAAGAATTTACACGCGGCAGCCTCCTCTTATCCTCATCCTCAAAGAGGATGTCTGCTGGTCTGTGAGTGTACCCAGGTGTTTAAACAACCTGCCGGTCCGCCATTGGCACCGAAATAGACCCAGCAAACCCTCCCGGTCTGCCAGGCAGCCTGAGGGGGGATTTGGTACCACTCACCCACCAGATGGTATGTTGGCTACCGCCGCTTCCAGGGGGATTGTGGGAATGAAAATCTTTGTTGGATGACTCAGTGTTAAATTACGAGGTGGCCTGGCGCAGTGAGACTGCTTCCAAGGAGCCCGGCTCGGTCCGCTGAGTTACGACAGCAGGGCAGCCTGGCTGGAGCCGCTAAACCGCAGAAAAAATACAGATAACCAATCTAAATAAACACACAAAAGTCATAATGATAGCCCGTCATCAACCCCCACGGCATTAGCCCTTCGCCGTCACGCTGGCGTTTATAACTGTGAAGGTAGTGTGGAACATGGTGAGATCCTGATTGGCTGAAATGAGACAGGACACATTCTGTCTGATCATGCTATCTCCCCCCTTCATTCCAAAGCGCTGCGTAGATTCTGTCCTGTTTACATGCATGCAGACGTACGCACACACACACACACACACACACAGCACGATCTTCAGCATGAAATCAACTCCGACAGAGTACTTCAAATCTAGCAGTGTTCATTCGGTCAGGGCTGCGGTGACTTAAATGATTTACGATTCAACACTGATAATTGCACTGTGTGCTGCACTCAACTGATGCCAAAGGGGAGAAAAAGTCCTTTCTGTCTTCTTTTAAAATGTCTTTTCATTACGGGCACATAAATAAGAAATCATGTTTAACTAATTAAATTAGGGTTGCGGAATTAAAACGACAGAAAGAGCCAGACCGGAGTAATGGGCAGGGTAGCATTAGCCCAGCAGTCACGCTGAATGACTCCTACTGGATTATTAAATAAATTAAACACCCTACTGGATATATTACTAAAATATGAATCAGTGAAATGTAAATAAAGACGGAAAAAAGGGGAAAAGTAACCCGTACAACATCCAGCCTTGAACCATTTGCATATTCACACGCATTACGCTTGGACCGATTTGACCCCGGTGCGCTGTGCGTTAATTAGTAAGTGTCTGCTAATTCTATTTGAAAAAAAAAAGAGCCAGCATTTGTGAAATAAAAAGCCGTCTGTTGGCCGGGTCCCAGATACCCTGCAAAGCGCTGCATCCTGAGTTTGACTGACAGCCTCCCCTACCTGCACTGGGACACCCTGAGCAGATGTGAGGTAATCCAGGCTTTACTCAAGAAATGAACAAACACAAGGTCGGAGGGAACAGTCGAGGGTTCGGCTGGTTCAGCGGTGTGGGGTGCATTCATACCAGGAGAAGCTGCTCCCTGACTCTGTGCCCAGAGTCTGCCATCCGAAATATCACAGGGGTGGAGGTCTTTTGTTCTAGCTCACTGCGAAAAACCCTTTTATATCGCATGGGTGGAGGTTCTTTGCTCTCACCCATGGCTAAAATCGCTGACATATTGCGGGAGCGGCCTGTAGCGTAGTGGTTAAGGTAAAAGACTGGGACACCCACGGTCGGTGGTTCTAATCCCGGTGTAGCCGCAATAAGATCCGTACAGCTGTTGGGCCCTTGAGCAAGGCCCTTAACCCTGCATTCCTCCAGGGGAGGACTGTCTCCTGCTTAGTCTAATCAACTGTACGTCGCTCTGGATAAGAGCGTCTGCCAAATGCCAATAATGTAATGTAAAAATGTAATATCACAAGGGTAAAATGTATTTTGTTCTAGCCCAAATCCCTCATATACTATATAATATGGGTGCAGGTTTTTTTTGTTCTAGCCCATTGCTTACAATAACACTGGCAAATACACTCAGTGAGCACTTTATTAGATATGTATTCAATTTATTATATCCACTTAGAGGTTTGATGCATTGTGCGGATTCTGAGATACTCAAACCACCCTGTCTGGCTCCAACAACCATTCCGCGGTCAAAGTCACTGATCACATTTCTTCCCCATTCTGACCGCTGAACCTCTTCACCGCATGTGCATGCTTTTATGCATTTAGTTGCGACCACATGATTGGCAGATTAAATATTTGCATTAACAAGCTGGTGTATAGGTCTACCTAAAAAAGTGCTGACCAAGTGTAATTGGCTAATATTATGCCCAATAGTAGGCCACAGGTGTATTTTATTTATGATCATTTTTATTGATTGTACCTGACATTTGGTGATTGATTAAAGATCCCACTCACCTGGTTCCCCTGGTCTAAATCAGACGATGATTAGAGGTGAAGAATGAAAAACAGCAGCACTGTTATTTGCTTCACCAGGTAAATCCCATAACTATTATGAAATGGCCCACAGGCAGTAAAACTGGCAACAGGTGAGGCAGAAACAAAAGAAGAGAAAAAAAGAACAGCGGAGACATTCACAGGGATAAATATTAAAACAGAGCTACTGAAAGTCATTTGCAAAACTGATGATTGAAAAAAGTAGTCCTCAGGGTTCTGGCATAAACCTTTATCTTTATTTTTTTGTCCTCTACTTGTGCTCAAACCTCCCTTATTTGTTTTGATCACAGTTTTCCATGGCCGAAGTGTGTGTGCGTGTGTGTATGAGTGTGTGTGTGTCCATATGTCAGTCTGCATTGGTACTTGTGTTTATGTGTATCTGTGCTTCTGCATGTGCCTCTGAGTGGGCATGCTTGTATGTGTGAGTGTATGTGCCTGGGTGTGTGTATGCGTGCGGGTGTATGCACGTGTGAGTGTGTGTTTGCATGTTTGTCTGCGTTGGTATGTGTTTATGTGTGTCTGTACTTTTGCGTGTGCATGTGCCTCTGTGTGAGCATGATGGTATGTGTGCATGTGTGTGCATGTGTGTATGCAATAGTGTGTGTGTGTGTGTGCATGTTTGTGTATGCATTAGTGTGTATGTGTGTGTGTGTGCATGTGGATATGCAATAGTGTGTGTGTGTGTGCATGTTTGTGTATGCATTAGTGTGTGTGTGTGCGTGTGTGCATGCAGTGTGTGTGTGTGTGTGTGTGTGTGTGCGTGCCTGTGGATGTGTGTGTGTGTGTGTGTGTGTGCGCGTGTATGTGGATATGTGTGTGTGTGTGTGTGTGTGTGTGTGTGCGTGTGTGTGTGTCTGTGTGTGTGTGTGCATGCCTGTGGATATGTGTGTGTGTGCGTGCCTGTGGATATGTGTGTGTGTGTGTGTGTGTGTGTGTGTGTGTGTGTGCGTGCCTGTGGATATGCATTGTGTGTGTGTGTGTGTGTGTGCGTGCCTGTGGATATGTGTGTGTGTGCGTGCCTGTGTGTGCGCTCGTCTCAGAGCTGTTCAGATGGTGTGGGTCTAAGCCTGTGGGACGTCATTAAGTCTCCGCGTGGGGGACCAGTTGTCTCAGGCGTCACGCAATGAAAGCTGTCCAGATCGGCTCGGCGGAAAAAACAAATGACATTAGCATTTAATTACGCCGGGAAGGACGGCGACTTCCGAACGCGCGACCCCTATAAAGAGCTACCCCCCCCCCCCCCTGCGGGGGCGTGACCTTCCGTCCCCCAGCGCGGCAACACGACCCGGCGACCGTCGCCGCCCGTCCGTAGCGCCTGCCAGCGCTCCCCGTCTCCCCCGAGCCCCGGGAAACACAGCCACCTTTCATCCCAAAAACACACGGACAGATCTGACCTCTGCCTCTCCAATTAAGCGGGCTGCTTCTCTCCTTTCATGAGGAAACTTCAAAAAAATGCGTATTAGCATATGACAGAGGCGGCATATTGTTTGTAAAAGAACACGGCTGATGTGTGATCGTTGGACTGTTTTATTTATTTTTTTATTTTTTTTCAGGGGGGTTTAGCGAGAGAGAGACAGGCCTTTATGTGATAATCTCTCATAATTGGCCCATTACTGAGGGACAAACTTCAAAGAACACTGCTGAAATTACAGAGGCGTCGATGCCGCCCAAATGACATTCTGGACTCATTTAGCGCTTGTTATGCTCTCTGAGGTAGATTCTTCTTTTCCGTTTACTTTATCTTTGGATGTTGCGGTCACAGTGACTAAATCAATGGAGGAATGAATATTAGGAACATTTTTTTTTTTTTTACCATGAACAACACCTAACAGCCTTTGTTTGATTTTATGTATTTAGTTATATATTTAAAAATGTATTCACGTAATATTTTATTTCTTTTATTTCTTCCTTTTTTATTTTTTATTCAGTCATTTAGTTGTCTCTGTCGTGTAAACAAAGCCATTAGTCAACAGGCAGTGCGCTGGAAACAGACTTGAGTTGGAGCACTGATTAGCCGTATTATTTGTGACACAGAGTCACTTTTAATCTGTCTTCCTGGAATGAGAACAATGAGCCCACAGGCATTCTTATTTCCTGCACATAACCCCATTTTCAGGCCAAATTACGCATTGTTCATTGACTTTCTCCCATCCCCATCTTGTTCATGATCTGTCTCACTGCTCTTGCATGGTGTCTAATACGGTGGCGTCTTCAATTAAACCGCATGCTTCACCTATGCTTGTGTACATTAAGCGCCGGACGTGTTCCAGGCACAATTATCCCACATTACTATCGTCACCATGGTGAGAACGGGGGGGGGGGGGGGGGGGGGGGGGTGCAGAACGTTTGCCCGCACAGACTTAAATTTCACGATTGCATGAATATTTATTGAAAAGCAATGGACGTAAATCTGTGTTAAAAAGCAAATTACTTTAATAATGTATTTGTTTACCCTATTTACCATTCATGAGGCATGTCACTAAGGAACAATACAAATTAATTTAACTCATCAGCCTCAAGCTGTTAACGAGGTAATTAAAATGAATTTTAGCCTACAGTGGAGTTATGGCAGTCCTTCATGCATACATCACTGCACTAAGCCATTTTCCCACCCATTCCCAGCAAACAATGTTAGTAAATAATAATAATAATAATAATAATAATAATAATAATAATAATAATAATAACAACAACAACAACAACAACAACTACAACAACTACAACAACAACAACAACAACCCGGTGGCACGGATGGTGCAGTGGGTAGCACTGCTGCCTCACAGCAAGGAGGTCCTGGGTTCGAATCCCCGTCGGTGTGGAGTTTGCATGTTCTCCCCGTGTCTGCGTGGTTTTCCTCCGGGTACTCCGGTTTCCTCCCACAGTCCAAACACATGCAGGTTAGGCTGATTGGAGAGTCTAAATTGCCCGTAGGTATGAGTGTGTGAGTGAATGGTGTGTGTGCCCTGCGATGGACTGGCAACCTGTCCAGGGTGTATTCCTGCCTTTCACCCAATGTATGCTGGAATAGGCTCCAGACCCCCTGCGACCCTATTCAGGATCAGCGGGTTAATAAGATAATGAATGAATGGATGGATGGATGGATAGTAATAACAACAACAACAACAACCATTGTTCACAAGTAAAAACAAAAAGATATGTTTTGTGCGCTTGTGTGCCCATGTATCTGAGCATGTGTTTTGACAATGGCCCTTTCTTATTTATTGAATATACAGTATATTGTAACATTTAATATGAGGCAATATACTTATTTTGCACTTTTCGAAAGTGTGCTTTATTTCCAACTTGTCCATGTATCCTATTTAAAACCATATATCTTGTATCACTCTTTCAACATAGCCTGCCCACAAACTCTGTTGGTATGTAGCATACAATTTTTAAACAATTGAATTCAGGATGTTGAGGTTTTGTTAATTTTCTTGCGGTGCAATTATTAAAGTGTAATTATTAATATTTGTTGGTTTTTAGTTAGCTAGCTACATGTATTATTCAACGGAGAAATTTGTTATTAGCTGACTAGCTAGTTTGCCCTGTTATCTCACTGAGCTGGAAAGCAATTACCAGGATGCATATTTAGTTTGCGATTTCATACTGATCAGGTCAGGAAAACGGATACCGCATACTTTAGCGTTATTAATGGTAGCTCGCCAATATAGCTAGCTAAAGTTGATGCCCCTGATGATGGAGGGCCGCTTTTTTTTAGGTCTAATTAAAAATGCATAGAATGTACAGTCATGGAATTCGAAAAAGCACATACATTTCTGAATTACTCACAAAATGAGTGGCCTTTTGTCAGGATCCATTCGTTATTTTTAATGGTATCCATAACAAAGAAATTGCGCAATGTAGCAATAGCAAAATCAGTAGTTGGCGAACCCATCGCCATTGTAGTAGACCTACGAAAAGACATTGGGATGAGTTTTGGAACAGGTGAGATACTGAGGTTCAGAATTTGCTATTTTGCATTGAAGTGGCAACCAATGGAAACAGCGCTAGGACACGCTCACTATAATAACAGTGGATACTGAGGACTATGGGAGATTCCTCATTCCAATCAGGTCTTTGTCCCTTAACGGTGTGTGTGTGTGTGTGTGTATGTGTGTGTGTGTGCGTGCATGCGTGCATGTGCCGAAGTCCATCAGTACTAATGTACTAATCTATACTATCCTACTCATGCTTATCAATGTGTTCAGGTGGGGAGATTGTTCCTCCGTACTTCTTCCTGTGTGAGTGTACAGGGTGTGTGGATCAGTATGCATGGAGCAGCCCTCTCCACTCTCAGCAGAAAGCTGTTTTCAGCCCCTGAGTCCTGTTCTTCCCCCCCGCCCCAGGTTTTACTGTCCAGCGGCAAAACACATCTGATGTGAAAGGCCCGTATATCGCCACGGTAACTGTTTCCAGGGGATTCCATTTGATGCTTGCCATCAAGATCACCCGGATGGGACTGAGAGGGGCCAGGGAGGTTGGCTGAAGGACTGAGTCGCACCTGAGGCTGTCGGGATCCCATTGTCAGCAGAGGGCGCTCTAGAGACCCCCTACCTCCATTCTCTCAAGTAACTGTTTTCCACAATAAATTACATTACGTTACATTACATTACGTGGCATTTAGCAGACGCTCTTATCCAGAGCGACGTACAACAAAGTGCAAATCAAACACAAGAACAAGTGCAAAAGTGGACCTGAGAGGACAGTACTGTTCCGAGTCCAAGTGTAAACATACATAAATTCAGAAGCCTTGAAGAGTACAATCAACTTTCATACTCGCATACCACAGTTGGCAGCTAGAATACAACAATACAACAGCCAATAAAAACAACAATACCTATACAAGTACCAATACAATTAGATGTCCTTGAAATGTGCATGTGTTGTATATCTCCATTGATCAGACGTGTTGTATTGTAATTCTTATCTGACCATTCTAATGCTTTCGTAGCTATCACTGCTGGTAATTGCAATGTTGATTTATAATTTTGATTAAAAAGTTTTTAAAAAAAGATCTTCGAAGGGCTAATGAATAGCAAATGCTGTGTCAATGGGTAGTTCATATGTATTGCAATGTTCATTGTTGTGTTTTTCAAGAAACAGCACTTTTCTTTTTCAATTTATTCTCTATTACTCTAGAAATACACCAGAAATTTCCACAGGCAGGTGTCTGAAGTCTGAATGCGTTCATTCCTTGAAAGAACACTTACACATTGAAATTCAATGAAACTAATGTTTCAGTGAGGGCATTCATCCGTTATTCCAGGTTTTAGGTAACTCAGGTCAAAATGCCTCAGCTCACCGCAGCAAAAACACCCGACACAAAACTGCAGCAAATAAGTAAATAAATACATTTTTAAAAACAATTCATACGCTTCCTTTTTGTGTTCAGAGGTTCAGGGTTGAGCAGCTGTGGTAAAATGATCAGGTGTACGTTTCTCTGGGCAAGCTTGTCGGCTAAGTGCTTGTAATATAATACAGATAATTGGTCAAATTTGCTCTTGTTTGTTTAGATGATATTAAATAGGTTTGAGTCTCTTGGAGATTACAGTGAATTAGAAACAGAATTAAGCTGATGATTTTTTCAATCTTGAAGCCGTTAATGATCTCAACGGCCATTCATCATCGGCGAGCTGAACTGTTTATTTGGACATGACGCACTTCAGATAAAAATGGAGAATGCATTACGCTGGCGCCCGGCGCTTAACATTTCCGGGGAATTCGATCAACAAGGTGAGGAATGCTACTGCCGATAATCTGAGAGGACTGCGAACATTCTGATATTCATAACAAAGTGTTCGCTGGTTGCAGTAGACCGCTCATATACAGTAATAGTTAAAATGTGTTATTTAGCATATTGTGGCTACACTGGTGCTCGGACACCCTCCCAGGCCCCGGCCATGTACCTCAGCCCCCCTGAGGTTTTTGTGCTCTTCCGTTCAAGAATGAGTCCATGTTGAGTTCACGCACCTGTGAAGGCAGGAGAGTCGTACAGCAGGGGAGCACTGTAATTTCAGCGCTATGTTCCAGTGCAGCTGTGAGCGACAGCGCCTGGTAAACGTGAGTGTCGCTGTCATGACGATGGGTTCCAAACTGAGGCTCAGGACACACGGTGTGAAATAAATAACCAAATAAATAACCAAACAAACAAATTATTAAATAAACGATAACAGAGACAGCATAGAACCTAAGATGCATAGATTCATATACCTTTTTATTTTATTCTTTAATGTTCTTTTTCTGGTGGCACGGATGGTGCAGTGGGTAGCATTGCCGCCTCACAGCAAGGAGGTCCTGGGTTTGAATCCTGGTCGGCCGGGGCGTCTCTGTGCGGAGTTTGCATGTTCTCCCCATGTTTGCGTGGGTTTCCTCCCACAGTCCAAAGCAGGTTAGGCTAATTGGAGAGTCTAAAATTGCCCGTAGGTATGAGTGTGTGAGTGAATGGTGTGTGTGCCCTGCGATGGACTGGCGACCTGTCCAGGGTGTATTCCTGCCTTTCGCCCAATGTATGCTGGGATAGGCTCCAGCCCTCCTGCGACCCTGTTCAGGATAAGCGGGTTAGGATAATTAATTAATTAATTAATCTTCTTTTCCATCTTCAGATCACCTTTTTAAGATGTATTTGTTTCTCTGTTTCAAAGAAAGTATTTTGAGTACATTACGCTCTTTCATTTAATGTTTACACCAGTCAAATTAAACACATGAGATACATACGCATACAGGAATAGTTACTGTTGTTCTGACATAGGTTTCATATTTTAACCTACTTTTTATGAGCCAGGAGATGTGTTCACATGAAAAAATGTCACAGAAGGTCAATACTATCTTAACCAGCATTCAATCCAACCCTCAAACAAGATTTGCTTGTAATTATCGTGGTGATATTTTTGACATTCCGGACTACACACCACAAAACGGTCAGCGTTAAATCGACTCTCGCAGAGCGAATATGAGTCCACGACGGCTGACATGAGGCTCACGTGAGGTTGAAAGAGTGGCGGGCTGTACGTGAGAAGGCCTGGGTTTCTCTGGAGCGCGGAGGTGTCGTGCGGCCCTGCCTGGCTCAGAGGAACGTGCGATGATGCTGGCCTCTGATTCTCCGAGCTCCATATGCTGAGGGCCAGACCGGGGAAGAGCCGCGTTGATTGCCCTGGCTCTGATGGATGCTTAAAGGGCAAAGCCCTGCATATGAACAAGCTGTTTTTTTTTTTGTGTTTTTTTTTATTTTTTATTTCTTCAGGGTGATGCTCTATCTCCCAAAGACGCATTCTGTGTGCAGAAAATCAAAATGAGGACTAAAAATGAGTTTCCATAATGATGAATAATGAATTGAGAGACATTTTTAATAGTGGCCTCTCTGTCACCTCTTCTCTCTCTCTCTCTCTCTCTCTCTTTCTCTCACACACACGCATACATTTAATTTGCCCTTGCTTTAGCCTGTCCTTGGATTTAATGGCAATTGTCAAAATGTTTCCATGTACATCCAATCAATGAAAAAGGAGAATTGTCATAGAAAAATAAAAATAACAACCTTTGAATAGATAACTGCAGAAATTATTTCTGCTGTTGTGCTCTCTCTCTGTGTCTCTCTCTCACTCCATCTCTCTCTTTCTCTCTCTCTGTCTCTCTCACTCCCTCTCTCTCTTTCTCTCTCTATTACTCCCTCTCTCTCTTTCTCTCTCTCTGTGTCTCTCTCTCTCTTTCTCTCACTCTCTCTATCTCTGTCTCTCTCACCCCCTCTCTCTTTCTCTCTCTCTGTGTCTCTCTCTCTCACTCCCTCTCTCTCTTTCTCTCTCTCTCTGTCTCTCTCTCACCCCCCCCTCTCTCTCTCTCTGTCACTCTCTCTGTCTCTCTCTCTCTCTCTCTCTCTCTCTCTGTCTCTCTCTCTCTCTCTCTCTCTCTCTCTCTCACCCTGTCTCTTTCTCTGGCGCATGTCACAGCGACTCTGAGCGGAGATCCAACAAGTGCAATTGTATATTTAAAGCGACTCATCTTTATTTCTCCTGCACTGTGACAGAGGCAGCTCTGTAATCCCTCCTGCTTGTCCCTTTCACAGCGAAGGCTTTGAATCATCCGTCGGTGACAAGCATTTACAAGTGCACACTGGGTACTAATCCTACGCGCGAATCTTCCCTCTGCCTCTCCGTCACTCTCAATGGCTGCCCCTCTTCTGTTTTCTTTCACAGAAAATCTTTTATTATTTATTTCTTAGTAAAAACGCAAATCTTAACAGCGGGCCCGTTACGATCCTGGCCGTCGACACTGTGATATGGGACTGAGCGTAACGCACAATGCTGAGGAAGCAGTCCGAGCTCGGCGCAGCTGCGGTGCCCTCGAGCAAGCTGCTTAGCTTGAATTGTTTCAGTTAAATACCCAGCTGTTGCACTGTGTGAATGGAAACATACACAGCTTATGTGGTATGTAGATTGCGTGAGATCCTCTGAGGGCGTTGGAAGACAAACGACGCAGTGGAAATGTCACAAGCACAAACTGTGCAGTAAAGTGTGACTACAGAACGCCACAGTGAGGGGACTGCTTTAAAACATCAAAGTGCAAAGAGAGTAATGCAATGCGATCGTGGGTATTCGTGGCCATCTTGTTTGCTCGGCAGCCTTTGAAAGGCCCTCGCTAACAGCTTGAGCATGTAAGCCAGAGACCAGTCCTGTTTACAGTGGGTTCCACTACTGAAAGCCTGAGACCAGTTCTGTTTACAGTGGGTTCCACTACTGAAAGCCCAAGAAGAGCAGTCCTGTTTAGACAGTGGGTTCCACTGCTAAAGGCTGGATGAGGTGAAATGTGTGAGGTTTGCAACATGTACTGAATATATGGCCAAAAACTGGCAAATTCCATTATGTCAGCATGGACCAAAATCCCTGATGAATGTTTGCAGTACCCTGTTCAATCCATGCAGCCCAGAATGAAGGCTGCTTGAAGGCAGGAGGGGACACTGCCGTGTTCGGATAGATCTGAAATTGTTACTTCAGTTTGCTAATGATGTCACAACTCAGTGACCATTTGATTGAAAAAAAAAAAAATTCTGTTGAGAAAATCGAAAATACATAAAAACTGCCGGAAAATGTAGGTTTATCCAATTCGTTTTTGTGTGTGTGTGTGTGTAATAAAGTGGCCACTGAACGGATATGCATTTTATTGAAACACGTAGCAATTAATTGCATTTCCACGCAGGACAGTATCACATGTTTGGCGTGCGACACGCCTGTCGGACGGAGACGTCCCCCTAACGCAGGGCTGACGGAGTCGGCTGACATGCGTCAATCACCAATCAACCGGGATGGAGAAAACAAATCTGTTCTCATTCAGGCTGTCGGTATCCATTAGCCTCCCGGCCAGCTGCGTGAGGCGGGGGTGGGGGTGACACGTCGCCCGCGTTCTGCAGGGCTGCCCGCGCTGCCCTGTTTAAATCTGCACATGCCGGGGTTTAATGCCACCGGCGGGGCAGACGGCCGAACATCTCAGATTGATGGACGCTGATTTAGGATGATTACAACTTTCCCCGTTTTCTTTTTTTTTCTTTTTTTCATGTTCGGGAAACATTTTTTTAATCGATATCTACCTGAATGACAATATCACAAGTACAGGAGACTCATAGAATCTAACCTTCAAACTTTGTTTTCTTTACATTGTGTATCAGAATCCACTGTGAAGTACAGATTTTTTATTTTTTTTATTTCATGACCTTGATGGTATATTGCAACCCTTGAGAGAGAGAAAAAATAATAAATTAATAACCCACAGTCATTGTTACCGTCAACGGCAAAAAAAACGCAAAGCATGGCCTTGAGTGGAAGCCATGCAATTAAATAAATAAATAAATACTGTTTTTTTGCGCATTGAAATAATTCTCAATGTCACTGCTAATATTGTCTGTTATTATCTATTATCTATCTATCTATCTGTCTATATATATATAAATATATATATACATATATATATATATATTTTTTTTTTTCTCCCACCGTTTTGTACTGTGCTTGTGTTGTACAGATACCGGTAGACAGGTGTCTGACACTGCAAAATGAAATCTCCATGGTGTATCTATTCAGTGAAAAGTGAAGTGCAGTTTGATGCCTGGCGTGCAGGGGGTTCTGGATCTCCTCTGCGTGCTGTTTGGATGTTCTCGCCCGCTCGCGTGGGTTTCCTCTGTATTTTGGTTTTTTTTGTTTTTATTTTGTGTCTGGCTAACTCTGGCGCATTTACAGAAATGCTATCAATGTGCATTGACCTTGTCAAATAAACTAAGAATACAATAGAGTCGAGTCATTCCAGAGCCATTCTCCGCCCCTGCGTACTTTGGGATGCCAATGGATCCATTCATGTCAATAAACTCATCATACCCGCCTCCAGCTAACCTTATGTCTGCATGAAACCTTTCTGTCTGCCTGCACAGCTCATCAGTATGATTAGTCACGATAGATGGGAATGACGCACCCCCACACTACTTAACAAAAGATATAAAGTATTTTTTTGCTGGTGGTTCTGGAAAGTGTCGTTATTTCCGAAGAGCTGAATGCTGTTGTTCTCTCGCTTCCTGCCTCTCATCAGAAGCAATTTTCAGACGAGCCCCTTGATAACACACGCGTGTGCTGCTTCAACCTGTGTGTCGCTCTCCCTTTAGCCTGCCCTGTCCAGCTGTCGGACAGCACTGGGGCGACATGGCTCAGGCAGTAAGAGCAGTCGTCTGGCAGTCGGAGGGTTGCCGGTTCGATCCCCCGCCCGGGCAGTGTCGAAGTGTCCCTGAGCAAGACACCTAACCCCCAAATGCTCCTGATGAGCTGGTCGGTGCCTTGCATGGCAGCCAATCGCTGTCGGTGTGTGAGTGTGTGTATGAATGGGTGAATGAGAAGCATCAATTGTACAGCGCTTTGGATAAAGGTGCTATATAAATGCCAACCATTTACCACTGGAGCACAAAACCTGAAAGGCTCAAATAAGATCTCAAAGATTTGATGGCGCCGCCCCATTTGTGGACAAGTCTTCACTTGCTTGACAGAAAAAAAAAGAAAAAAAAACTTGGTGTTTTCTGATGGAAGACCATAAAAGACCATAATTTTGAAAGACATGCCATTTTTCTATCACCATGTTAGCTTAACATTTTGAGTGGAACGCTTGTCAATACTTCAAAAGTTTTCTTAATTTGATTACACATACTGTTTACATAAATAAATAAATAAATAAATAAATAGGGGGTAGCCTATAGCCTAATGGCTAAGATACATGACTGGGGCACAGACAGTTAGTGGTACGATCCCTGGTGTAGCCACAGTCAATGCAGCCATTGGGCCCTTGAGCAAGGCCCTTAACCCCACTTTGCTCCAGGGGGATTGTCCCCTGCTTAGTCTATTCAACTGCAAGTCGTTTGGATAAAAACATCAGCTAAATAACATATTATTAATTAAATAAATAGCATTCGCAGAAGTGTGACTCTTCTAATGTTATTATGCATAATAAATAAAATAAATAGTAATAATAATAATAAATAATAGTAATGTTCCTAACAGCAGACACATCTATTGACAGTCCAGATTTATTTTAATCAGACATCCTCAATGGCCTGTCAGTCTTTATTAAATTGTTCTAAATGCTTCTGTGAGCTGGCCAGTCTGCATAGCAATGTGAGCGTATTTACCTTGGGAAGATGAACAGATATAGCCTTCCAATATGCACAAATTAACTGCCAATTTACTGCTGGTGAGGCTGGCCCACAACAGAGGATTGTTTAATGCCTGTTTGTGTCTTTAACTCATTTGAAAATTAATTGCTTCTCCCCCTGCTTAATTAGTTGTTATTTTCAGTGTCTGCCATTTTCTATTTAGCCCTTGAAAAAAAATAAAAAAATAAAAAGTGATTAGGCAGTGTCACTACATTCCCAGCATTCAAACGAGGTGCGTCTCCAGGATACCGGCCAACGACAATAAACAGCCCGAACATAAAGGCGCGGCGTTGAGATAAGCAAAGTCGCGGTGTTTAAGCCGCGGTGCCGAACACACGCCGATAGCATCGCGATGAGACCGTCCGGAGCCGTTTCCCGGGCCGGGCGGGAACCGCTTCCAGCAAACACCTGAGATTTCCCCAGACGCAATCCCGCCAAACTCCTCCCGGCGCAGCTGACTTACACCAGCAAAATAATTTTGGTATTAAACATTTATTGGCGGGATGTGCTGTGCGGAGCATGCGAATGCGGACACCTGGTACCTGCGATTGCTGGACTTTTTATTTTATTCTTTTCTTTTTTTCTTTTTTTTTTTACCAAAGTCATATCCCGGCTTCTTGTCTGAAATCATCGAAACCGTTGACCCACTACCTCAGGTGTAAAGAACATAAAGAAGAGAAAAACGAGAAAAAGAGAAACATACTATATACTGTGTGTGTGTGTGTATGTGTGAGAATGCGTGTGTGTGGGTGAGAGAGAATGTGTGTGTCTGTGTGTGTAAGACCTTATCTGGCTGAGTGTAAGAGTGTCTGTGTGCTTGAGAGAGTGTGTGTGTGTATGTGGGTGTACCTGTGAGTGTGTGTGTGTGCGTCTGTGTCGGTGTGTATTGTTTGAGGGGCCAGGCGTGTGTGTCTGGAGGGTCCAGGAGTGTATGGCTGTTGGATTTTGGTCCTCATTAAGTTAATGAATGAACGAGCAAACACACTGCAGCCGGTCCATTGTGCTACATGATGTGTGGAATGAATCGTTGCGGATCAGTACAACGCAAAGCAAGACAACAGAGCAAGCACTCTAAATGAGAGGCAATCTAAATCAACCGCCATAGCCATTCACACTAAATCACATGCCAATACATTCTGAAGGAACTGCCAATGCACTATGAAATTATTGCACAGGCTGTAAATGAAAAGTGCACAACTGTTCCATAAAAGCACACTATGTCATAGGGATATGACCACCTGCAATGGTGAGTCTGTATTTCAGTTGAGTAAACATAAAAAAAAATATTTATATATTCATCTAAAGTGAGCTCCATAAGTCTTTGGACAAATACATTGCTTTTATTTATTTGGCTGTGCTCCGTAATTTTAGATTTACAATAAAATAATTTAAATGTTAGTTTTCTAACATTTCTTTACAAATAGTTACAGTATACTCAGTTATACTCCGGTGGTTACCCACTACCAGACTCTGTGGGTTAAATTGTCCTCTGAGGTGCAGTAGGCAGGCGAAGTACAGCACTCAGGGAGCAAAGAGGGGTTAAGGGCTCTTGCTCAAGGGTTCAACCGCAGCACAAACCTTATCGCGGCTACACAGGGGCTTGAACCAACAACCATCCGTGTGCAAGTCATATACCATAGCCACTATGCTGCAGACTGCCCCTTCAGTGCCTCGCCAAGTCACCAAACGGCCAGATGAGGTCTTCTTTTCCTGAGTACCGTGAGTGTCGCTGGCTCTGGGGGGAGTCATCGAGAGAGAGACTGAAGCCGGGAGAACAGGTTGCGCGTTACACTCCTCAGAACAAGCCGAACACAACTTGGCTTTGTGTTCCCTGTGATCTGAGAGCCTCTCCCTGTCCTGATCTGATGCTGTAGCACAGAGCAGGCGGGCATGCTAAACAACTCCCTCTCCCCGGGCTGCGAGATCCCATCTGTATTCACTCCTTCCCTGTAAACGCCAAGGGCATCTGCGGAGTGATGCAAATAAATATCGGCGGAGATAGAGTAATGACCTGGGATCACAGCAGGGAAAACTGGCAGGGAAAGAAAACGGAAAGGTCATATTTACATTTCCTCCGAATTTATTTATTTATGTATTATTTATTTAGGCTTTAATATATTGCACTTTGTTGATGATTTATAAACATGTACCTGGACATGAGTGCCCTGACTTAAGATATAAAACCCGACCCAATGTTTTACAGGTTGGTAGTTTGACGTGAGTGCCTTTGGCTCGGTGAAGACATTTCGGGGAAGGTTTTCTCTCTGTCCACTGGGCCACACTGGGA
>NC_083763.1:73287262-73294762 GCF_963514075.1 Conger conger | reverse complement strand
GGCTTTGGTGCTGAACAGACAGACTACCCTTTCAGTAAACTACAGTATGTCACCATCTGGTTCCTTACTGGTGATACATACAATATAATTATTCTCTTTCTCACTCTCCCCCTCTCTTACACACACATGCAAATGCTCAGGCACACACACATGCACAGACACACACAGTCGCACACAATCACACACACACATGCACACATGCACAAACTCTCTCACACACACACACACACAAACACACACACACACACACACACACACACACAAACACACACATGCACACACACACACACACACATGCCCACTCACAAGCTGGCATGGACACACAAACAAGCATGCTCACACACACAAACAAAACACAGATATGACTGGGCAGGAGGTATAATCTGTATCTGTATCCGTTCAATCAACTACATTATCTTGTTCCATATCCATACTCCAAAGAGGGCGTGGCGTGACCCGGAAGTGGGTGGGGTTTCACCCAGCAGTCCCAACACTTTGTATGATTACTTCTGACTTTCACCTTGACAACTCATTTTTCTTATGAAGTATACAGTCAGCTCCAGAATTACTGGCACCCATTATAAAAATGAAGATAAAATGCTGCATACAATAAACGCAAATAATAATCGTATGCTCAGTCATTTTCTTTATCCAGGTCCTGCGATCAAATCGTGTTCCGCTTTTAATGTGCATTTGGCCTTCGAGCTCACGCGCCTGGTTCCTATAGTTGTTTATTCAACACACTGAACATGCCCCTTTCACCAATTTTATCAATTGGGCTTGTCCTCGGTTGAACTTCAGAAGCCTTAATTATCTCTCATCGAATATTATTAGGTTACGTTCTAAGATAAATGTAGGCTAATGTATTATCCGGAGTTTGCGGAATGCTGGGACAAAATAAAGAAAAAATATGTAACTTACAGTAAAGCAGCAGTTCCAACAGACTTCCTCAATTTAACAAATACTTGTCTGTCATCTGCGTGTTTACGTTACAATTCCATAATATATGCAAGCTCGTTTAACCTCCTCTCCAACAAACGCCAGCTCAGGGAAGACTTTTGGAATAATAATTATTTGAAAGAACAGAATGAATTGTCTGGGCAGCTGTGTTGAGACAGTGATTTCTGCCGGGTGGATTGCGACCAGTTTTTTTTTATTTTTTCTGTTATTTAAATTTACAATCCAATGAAAGAGATAAAGAGCTGAAGTGTTTTTACCAATGCACAAGGGAGCGACATCAACTGTGATCTGTGAGCCACAGACATGGCAAATGGGTTGCCAGAGTTGCTCTCGTTAATAGAAAGAAAATGTATTGTAAACTATAAATCAGATTAGCCTTCCACACCTTGCAAGCGGAAATTAGTTGAAGGGACTCACTGGGTAACTAATTGTAAAATGTAAACACTTGTTTGTTCACTGAGCAATGTATTCAGGACCTTTTGGGTTTTTTTTTATTTTATTGTTTTGACGTTCAACGTTGTGCGGGAACCCTGCCCTCCTTCGGATCAGCACCATGGCGCTGTCTAATTTTCGAGCGGTGAAGCCTCTATTTAGTAATACTGCCCTATCACACAACAGTATGACGTTTATGTTACACGTTCCTGACTGATGTGCAGCTACCGCAGCCGATGAAAATAAACAAATACATAAAATACGCAGATCATTTTCCGATCATCACGGTTAATGATCCAATTGCTCGTACTGCGCTTGTGTTCGTAAAAAATAATAATATATATAATCGTAACCGGTACTCGCCTCATCCGAGTATTCGGATCGCCCCTACTGCGTAGTGTCTCGGCGGGTGAACAGATTTGCAAAGTGAGTAATGTTTCTCAGAAGCCGCAGCTCGTCTGAAATCAGCGCTCTTTGTCTTTGTCAAGCAGCGTTTCCTGATTGCGATCTCCCGAGCTCACCTCTCACAGTCCCTCCGCTGTTTGGGTGACATTTCGTTTCGGCGTCCGCCGTGCCTGCGTGCCGCAGGCTTTCGCCCTCCGTTCGTTCAACTCTGAATGTGAAGTGTTTGCGATCAATCAATTAATTACAGCTTCCTGTGCACTCCTTTTACATTCCCCCCTATTTATTGGCCTGAATAATAAAAAAAAGAAAAGTAAAAAAAAAAATACTCCTCTTCAGAAAATACATTCTTGGAACTAATCGGACCCTAAATGTCCTATCAAATATGTAAAAGCAATATTTGTGTGACTAATAAATGAAACAGAAATATTTCACAAAGTTATTTTTATTTCCATCCAGCGCAGAATTATTCATTGGCTTATAATTGCACCCCAAGCTTGTGTGAAATTGCTTGCGCCATTGTGACGCCCTTATTCAATTTGACTAAGCGGCACTATGGGCGAAGATTATTCAAAGCAGCCCTCAGATTTGATTAGAGAAGAGGCTATGGGAGGCAGGAAGCCCTCACAGATGGCCCCCAGCCTCCCTCGCACCAAGGCCCCTTATCTCAGTGGGCCAAGTGACTCTTCCTCCAGCTCCCTCATCTTCCTCTTCTTCTTTAGACTTAGTAAGTCTTGTTCTGCCGATGTAGCCTATGCACTTACGTAGAAGGTTTGAAACGTTGTGTGTTCAGAGATGCTCTTCTGCATACCACAGTTGTAATGTGTGGTTATTTGCGTTACTGTCACCTTCCTGTCAGCTTTGACCAGTCTGGCCATTCTCCTCATATGTCTCTCATTAATATGGCTTTTCTGCCCACAGAACTGCTGCTCACTGGATGTTCTTTGTGCAGTGCAGTCTCTGCATATTCTAGAGACTGCTGTGCATGATCCCCGGAGATCAGCAGATTCTGAGATACTCAAACCACCCTGTCTGGCACCAACAATCATTCCATTCTAGTCACATGACATTTCTGCCCCATTCTGACATTTGGTCTGAAAAACAGCTAATGCTCTTCACCATGTCTGCATACTTTATGCATTTAGTTGCTGCCACATAATTGGCTGATTAAATATTTCAATTAACAAGCTGGTGTACAGGTCTACCTAATAAAGAGATAAATGTGCATATGTAACTCATAGTCATGGTGATGATAACTGATTCATGGAATTCATGAAGATGATGATGATAATGATGGTGATGATGATGATGATGATAATGATGGTGATGATGATGATAATGGTGATGATGATGATGATGATGATGATGATGATGATGATGATGATGATAATGATGATGATGATGGTGATGATGGTGATGATGATGATGGTGATGATGAGGATGATGATGATGATAATGATGATGATGATGATGATAATGATGATGATGATGATAATGATAATGATAATGATAATGATGATGATGATGGTGATGATGATGATGATGATGATAATGATGATGGTGATGATGGTGATGATGATGATGGTGATGATGATGATGATAATGGCGATGATGATGATGATGATGATGATGATGGTGATAATGATGATGATAATGGTGATGAGGACAATGATGATGATGATGATGATGATGATGATGATGGTGATGATGATGATGAAGATGATGGTGATGATGCTGGTGATGATAATGATGATGATGATGATAATGGTGATGATGATGATGATGGTGATGATGATGATGATAATGGTGATGATGACAATGATGATGATGATGATGGTGATGATGATGATGATGAAGATGATGGTGATGATGCTGGTGATGATATTGAAATAATGACCGCGGTTATAAATGCACTGGTGACAACACACAGCTTACCTTTGACAGATATTCATGAGATAAAACAAAGCCTTACAGAATTAACCCTTTTCGACACAGAAAACTGATTAATCTGCCTAATTTACAAGGCAAAAAGGCATGATATTTAGGAGGAGAACAAACTGCTAAAAGCAATGATCCGTTCACTGAGCACTCATAATCGTTACCGCTTTTCTATTGTCAAATTTTCGAGACCTATTTGGCTGTTAGGAGTTATCTAGTGTGACAAATACAAAAATATGCCTGTGTACACAATGCGCTGAACAGTGTTTGCTATATCTAGCTCTTTTGAGAGGAACTGAGAGGAACTGCACCTGTTCATTGTTCTATTTTTTATATAGTTTCTGCTGCACCTGTTTTCAGCCCTTTCTCTTCTATTAGTCATAGGGAACACAAGACTTGAACCGTGTTGACAGTTTCTGCATTGTAACGGGAATCTCTTCATTTAAGATGGATAGTAGCCAGTAAGACACCCAGAAAATGATAAGAACCACATTCAAAAGTTTAGTTAAAAAAAAATAAAAAATGATATATGATTCATGAAGCCATGGTCACCATTTGTCTAGGAACAGAGCTTGAATACTGAAAGAATTTGTCCTTGGCACCAGCGACCCTTCCAAGTGAAAACCTCTATTTGATGTGAATCCAAGTAAAAGAGGTTTGAGGCAAGGTGATGCGTTTGGTTACCACCACAACACAATCATCCATTCCGCAGCAGAGACGCCTGGCAGGCAAGCTCTTCTTTAGCGGGGGAACGGGGGCCGTATCTCCAGTAATCATGGCCCCGGGGCCTTGGTACTGGAGAGAGGAGGATTAGTACAATGCAATGTCAGCGGAGCTCCTGGGATTTCCAGTACCCAGAATTCCACCTTGGCATGTGGACAAAGGTGGCGGAAGCCGCAGATGTTCCCCGGGGACGGAAGGGAAATTTCGGTCCGGAGGCCTAGCGCATACGGAAATTATCCCGAGGAGCCAAGCTCACCCCTCAAAGATACGGCAGGTCATCCAGTAATCGCAAATCCTGGGTGCGATGCCATTGTTTTATCCGAAAAGGCTCTGGTGTGTGGGATAATCCACAAACTCCATGTCTCAGATCCAAATACAGAGCTTAAAAAATAAGAATATCGTGAATGTTAACTTGCACAATAGAAATGAGGTAATCCTTCCTGTTGGGTAGTTTAAGTGTAAGGATGCATTGTGTTGAATGAACAGATTCCCAGGGTTCAGAAAGAAAGAGCAAAAATTAGGCAGAAGGTGCATTTTAATAGGGCTCTTGCCAGCCCTAAATCCAGTGCAGTTAAGTCTCCAAAATCCACACCTGCATTTTGCTATGAGTTTAGCCATGATGTCATTTTTGCTTGATCTTCTCATTTAACCTGCATTAACCTTCATTACACACGCACGCACACACACACACACACACACACACACACATACACACACATGCGCACACACACACACGCACTGCCATTGGGCAGCATCTCCACGCAGTAACAAAAGTAAATGCTAAAGAAAGGAAGAGAATCTACGTGGAAAATGTGCCCGGCAGAGCCCAGAATGGATAAAATACTGTAGGTTATGTAAATCCATTTCTCAAAGTTTGGCTGAGATTACAGGACGTGCATAACAGAGTGTGATATCCTCTTTTTCACACTTTAGCATCAAGGAACCCCAGAAATAGTACACAAGGCACATCTATATATAATTTGGTACGGGGCTGAAGCTAAGTTGATTTATTAACACACTAAACACATTCATAATAAACAAACACATACATAAATAGATAAATAAAAATATAATGTATTTATTTATGCATTTATTTATGTATTTATCAGTTGCTCATCCACACCTCAGAGTTATTTTGAGGTGCCGATGTTGTGTGTGTGTGTGTGGGGGGGTGCTTCTTATGAAAAGAAGATTAGGGTTTTAGGACTGGGGCGCACAGGTTTTGAGATTTAAACCCCTTTGGGCTTTGGCATAATGACTCGAGGGCCAACGGTGAAACAGTCTGCTCATAGAACACTTGTACAGTATATGAGACAGAACCTCTCGGTTTTAAAAAAGCTACCTAAGCAGAATATCAGTACATAAACCACCATCTTGTTTGTTGTTTTTAATCTCATGTCACACAGTGAGGCATCGGGTACTGGAGGTGCCGCACATTTCCCAGTGTCATTTCCTCGCCGGCTCCTTCACAGTAAATACATGAACGGCATCGCATTTCCACAGCAGAATCACCGAGCAGCTGCACAGCTGCTAAAACCCAGACCCCACCCGGATCTGAAACCTGGACTGGAAATAAACAGAACTGTTTTGAGCAGGTTTTACTCAGTGCTGTTATCCAGCTAACTCACTAGCCATGCTGTGTGGGACAGGGCCCAGGGGGTCGTTCCATTAAGCGGGGTTATTTTCACAAGCCAGATAACTGCAGCGAGAAAAACTCGGACCCAGCTCAACAAGGCGGCCTGTAGCGTAGTGGTTAAGGTGCATGACTGGGACCCGCAAGGTCACAGGTCGGTTGTTTCAATCCCCGGTGTAACCACAATAAGATCCGCACAGCCGCTGGGCCCTTGAGCAAGGCCCTTAACCTTGCATTGCTCCAGGGAAGGATTGTCTCCTGCTTAGTCTAATCAACTGTACGTCGCTCTGGATGAGAGTGTCTGCCGAATGCCATTAATATAATGTAATATAATTCTGGAACATGTACTTAAGTAAAAATGGCTGTTCCTGGTTTTATTTTGGGCCGTTATCGAGCTAGCTCAGTTTTCCTGCTTTGTGGGTTTTACTCAGTGCAGTTATCCAGCTAACTCAGTAATCCTTTGTGGGGTTTACTCAGTGCAGTTATCCAGCTAGCTCAGTAATCCTGCTGTGTGGGTTTTACTCAGTGCAGTATTCAGCTAGCTCAGTAATCCTTCTCTTTGGGTTTTACTTTGTCCAGTTATCCAGCTAACTAATGAATCCTGTTTTATGGGGTTTACTCAGTGCAGTTATCCAGCTAACTCAGTAATCCTGCTTTGTGGGTTTTACTCAGTGCAGTTATCCAGCTAACTCAGTAATCCTGCTTTGTAGGGTTTACTCAGTGCAGTTATCCAGCTAGCCCAGTACTCCTGCTTTGTGGAACAGGCCCCAGGTGTTGGCCTACTCCTTTGCACATCGCGTATTTGAAAAATAATTTGCAAACAAAATATAAAAGAAAAACATTTAAAGAACCGTGATATGAAAGGTTTTCAAAATGATTTGAGGTTTGTCACTCAAGTATAGTGAAGGTCCACCCCCCCCCCACCCCCCCGCCACCTGTCACCATTCTTAGTGCTGACAGCTGATGGATGCCTTATGAAGGCAGACAGCCCTGCCAGTCTCCCCCCGCATTACAGTCTAAACGCCCGCGGGGATATTTACATTCTGCCGTTTCTGAGAAGGCCTTGGCTTTATAGCATCCTCTCTCCTTTTCCTAATCAGATCTCATTAGAGACGGACGGGCTGTTTTTTGGGCTTTGGGGTGTAGCAGGCAGAGCCTCTTCCACTGATGACCTGTCATTCTGCTTAACTGCATTTATCTGCATACCCCAGTGCATTACAGCACACTCAGGAGCTCTGGTAAACTAAAGTATAACGGCGTTTCAGTTTTCATGTAAATAAATAAAATAATAATAATAATAATAATAATAATAATAATAATAATAATTATTATTATTATTATTATTATTATTATTATTATTGTTGTTATTATTATTATTATTATTATTATTATTATTATTATTAATACATACA